>NC_056732.1:1118003538-1118113538 GCF_019279795.1 Protopterus annectens | reverse complement strand
AGCCATAATGAATGAGGTGACTTGTATTACAGGGATGCAGCATATCACTATATAGAGAGGTATGAAGACAATAATGAGTTTGAACAGCTCCCGGAAAGGATACCATGTAGACAAGACAGGGACATGGTAAAAGAGGCATGCAGAGGGAAGAGGAATAGAAAGGAGAAAAAGTGTTACAGATGTGAAGAGAAGAGGGAAGGAGGTTGAATGAGAGGCAATAAATGAGGGGATGGCAAGACAGGATAAGGAAGGATGAAATAGGGATAAAGGGATGTGAAATGCTTTCATCAGCATCCTAGAAATAAGGCGTGCCTTTTCATTCTTATTGCCTAACCCTATTGATTGGTGATGTCAGCACTTGCATCACTGCAATGGCCACCTACACCCTTTTCAGTCTGTACCTGCAGGCTTCTACAGGTGCTGACAGGTGGCACCATCACCACCTTGGCGGCTATACCTATGTCCTCCAGGCATCAGCTCCCCACTTCATGATGGGCATCTGCTGTACAGGAGAGACCCTGTCATCAGCACTGTGGCAAACTGGGTAGGAACCACCATCCCCCCTGCCTATACCACCACGGGACCGAACCGTTAGTAGATCTCAGGTTTCCTGGGCTGCAATCACGGCTTTATCTCCCTATGTCATAGGCACATGCTACCCCTTTGCTAAACTTACCCTACTTCCAGAATAAAGTAGGTCTTACACTGTGTCTCATCCACCTGTATGGCACACTTTTGAATTTGTATTTGAGTAATATTAACAGTTGCTGATTCACCCTGATTTGCAAATCTGTAATGCATCTCCCTATGGATCTACTTTATTAAGTCGAGCAGTGCTCATTGTAAATGGAGCCACCTATACAGAGCCAGAAGAAATAGCAAACCTTCTGGCTGATAAATTCAGCTCCAACTTTAGTCCTCTCTCCCCCTCAACCTTCCCTCAGAAAATATAATCAAATGTAACTCCCCCTACTATCACTAGGGAACAGGTCCTTAATGCTCTTTCTAAGACCAAGAACACTGCATCAATGGGCCCAGACAATATCCCAGGATGCCTTCTAAATAGCATGAAACACGACCTATCAGGGCCTCCTAAATTATTATTTAACTGTAGGCTCCAAACAGGCTTCATGCCTCATGAACGGAGAAAAGCAACAGTCATCCCTCTGCATAAAGGTGGGCCATCTACAGACCCTGGAAACTACAGACCCATAAGTCTCACTAGTCTTATATGCAAAGCCATGGAAAGAATTATCATGGAGATGATAAACACAGACATAGTAAACCTCCAGACACTGGACCCAAACCAGTCTGGTTTCATCAAGGGCAGATCATGCCTACTCAACCTGGTGGACTTCTTTGAGAAGGTCTCCAAAGCTATGGATGAGGGCAAAATCATTCATACTGCCTACCTTGACCTGGCCAGGGCATTTGACAAAATACCCCAGTCGGGCATTGTTGACAAACGCAAGAGGTTAGGTACAAACCCGTATGTCACCCGGTGGGTAGCCAACTGCTTACAGACAGGACCTAGGAAGTTAGAATTGGGGAGTCAACCTCTACAAAGAGGCCAGTCACACATGGAGTCCCTCAGGGATCAGTCCTTGGACCATTCCTTTTTGGCATTTACTTCTCAGAAGTTAAGGCCAATGTCAGTGGTCTCTGGCTGACTAAGTTTGCAGATGACTGCAAGTTAGGAGCTGTCATTGAATCTCACACTGACACAAATATTTTCCGGGAGGGGCTGTCACAGACAAACAACTGGTGTCAGAGCCATGGAATAAAACTAAATGCCAAGATATGCATAGTAGTGTCCTTTGGGAAAATCATCCATCCCTGGTAACTATCATATTGACAACACACCCCTTAGAGATGACCCAGTAATCAGGGACTTAGGGACACACATAGATAATCTAGCCTTTGATCATCATGTGTCTACAGTGGTGAGGAAATCATTCTATGTTGCGTAACTTATAAACAAAGGTATGGCATCTATGTTTAAGGAAGTCATTGTTCCACTGTATTCGGCATTCATCAGACCTATCAATGAGTACAATGCTTTCTTTGGTATTTACCTAACCAGGCATATCCAACAACTGGAACATCCACACAGGTTCCTCACTAAAAGAATACAGGGCATAAGTAATATGTCCTATGCAGACTGCCTCAAGGCCCTACCTCTGTATTCTGTCTCCTACAGGCTTTTGAGGGAAGATTTATGCCCGGCATACAGGACATTGTCAGACCCCCACTCTGATGGACCTCCTGCATATCCACAAAACAGACAGTACCAGTATTACCCATTCTAAAGACTTAAACCTTGCCTGTGATATAAATAGGACCTGCTGTAGAGATAGGTATGTATCCCAGAGACTACCCCGTCTATGGAACCAGCTCCCCATTCATGTGAAGCAAAGTTCCTCCATAACTTAATTCAAGTGCAACTTGGACAATTGGATGGGAAACTGGAAATTCATCCCTGGTTTGGCACCTATGTCTCTAATGCAAACAGGTAACCTGTAAATGGTTCATCTCCCAGGCCCTTGCATACACTTATCAAGGGTATCAAAACTTGTCAGAGATTTGGGATGCATGGCTAGGCTTAAAAAAGGCCTTGTGGTGGTTAGCCTAGTAAACACCTACGACCCTATGAAATGGTTAGGTTTTGCCAACTTACTGCATACCTGGATGGGAGAATGTACCCCCACATCCAGGGATTGTGACTATTCTGCCTTCACGTGTTAAACTGAAATTAGCAGCATGTTACAGAGGCAAACCATACAACTGTATATTCATAATTGCTGACAGATTTATTGAAACAAGCAAACCAAGTGCTACTGTGAGATTGTAAACATTTTATTTATAACATGGATCACTGTCAGATACACTGCACTCCCTCAGCTGATTCAGATTACAAAAATTTCCACCAAAGAAGCCCTTTACAACCACTTTTACAATTTCAAAACTGTATCCTTGATGAAAACATTCTTTTCCTGTACTGAATCCTTCTTTGTCTGCATCCTTATCTCAATCCAGAGAAAACCAGTTTCTTCAGCAGGCCAAAATGTTCTTTCAGAAATGTTCTTTCATTGATAGGATAGTCTGCAACTTTTTCTGCTGTGTTAACCAAGTTCATCAAGAGAAAAACAGTTCACAGCATGCCAAAATGTTCTTTCATTGATAGGATAGTTTGCAACTTTTCTTTCTGTTGTGTTAGCCATTTCCCTTTAGCAAGTTCATTCGCTTGAAAATATGTATACATTCACCTGTTTATGATATTTTAGCAATTTTAACAAGTGTCTATTGTTAATGCCATTTGTTACAAAAACATTCAGAAGTATAATACTTTTTGTTCCACACAAGCACATTCTGTTAAGCCAATGCACATTTCTTTTCTGCACTTCCAGATGCTATGTCACATGCTGTTTCAAAAATATCACACTGTTATACTATGATTACCAAACCTCTGTTACTGTGAAGGGAAAAAAAACAGTTCTACCAAATGATACATATACTTTTCTATCAAATACATAATATTACTATAAGGGGAAACAATTTGTAATTTATGTAATTCTATCACAAAGTTACATAAACTTGGAGAAAGTAGGTTTACAGAGACAACATATGCATTTGAGTACCTTGCACTGGAATACACAGCTAAACAGCAAGTATGTAAAACATAACCATCCATGTTAGCTGATTCAACATTATCAAGTGTCAGATCAGGGTTTTTCATTGTACAGCAATTAGACATTAGACAGGCTAAAGAATAAAGTAAGCATACATTTTAGGAAAGTGGAAATGAAGAATCTTTTACTGAATATTGACCTTGCTGGCTAGGAAATACTGTTTAATTTATGCATACATTTTAGAAAGCAGAAACAAAGAATTTTCCACTGAATGTTGACTTTGCTGAAATAACAGTTTGTCAAGGGAAGATTACAAAGAGCTCTTATTATGTTCCTTTCTAAAGGAAAGAATCAAGAGATAAGTTAAGCTAAAAAACAACAAGTAGCCTGAGGATCAAGGCTAGGGGTGTGGATATAGTCAATAGAGAAAAATTACTGAAAAAGAAAATATAATAAGCAGTGTTCAGGATAGCAAGGCAGTTAAGGTTAGTAAGTTAGTTTGACCTGTTACTTCAGAGAAGATCTCTAACACTCAAGTATGAGTACAGAAAACAGGTTATCTAGAGACTATGTCGGTTTATGTTGTTCAGGACAATCAGAATATAATGTGCAGCAATTTGAACTGTTTATCAGTACTGTTAATGAAGACAGTATTTTGGATATTGTGAACATCTAATAAAACCTTATTAAATGAACTACAGCGTTTGGAGAATTCATGCTGAACAGTGCACAAGACTTGATTCATAAGGGAGAGACAGACACCTATTAGAGCACAAGCTTGGGTAATTAAGACTTTCGTTTATCAGTCTCATGGCATACAGTGTTTCCATCTAATTAAGGTACAGTACAGCATTTTCAAATCTTACAATGCATAACCTAGCAATCAGTTAAAACTTTTCACATCCATTTTCCAGTGCATGTTTTCTTAAGTTCACAATGACTGTTTATACAGCAGAAGTACGTCAGCATACCAGTCACACCACCCTTTTAGTTAAAGTATTGTTCATTTCCAGACTTGGTTACACTATGTGTGTTCTACAGAAATCTACAAAATAGCACTGTGTCATTCAACTTCATGTGTTCCATAGACTATAAATAACACTGTTTTCATTAAAGTGCAGCACTCCATGTTTCGTTCAATCTTCAACAAAACAGCTGCAGTAAGTAATTTTGTCAAGTATAGTTTTATGGCAATAACTTCAATGTTTCATTAACTGTTTAAAGTGACAGAAACTGTTTCATAACAGACTTTTCAAGCAGCATACCAGTGTTTTTTTTCCAAATATAGCTGTAAACTCTATACAGAATAAGCTGAAAAGTATGGCATGACAGTTTCTCATTAAGACAGCATTAACTTGCACAGCACCAGTGTTTATTTCAGAAAAAAAACTCATACAACTTCAGCAGACCAGTATTATCAAAACATTGTTTCTTCAGAACATAAAATACATTCTACACAGAATTCCATGTTTCTAGAGTGACGTCATAAAAGTTAAAAAGCAACAAAAAGGTTAATAAGTTACAGACGAAGGCTCACATTCTTTCCAACCCACACAGTTATGTAAAATTTTATATGCACCTTTTAGTTAACACTTCAACAAATTTAAATTACTTAAAGATTTTTTTGCATGTAAACATGTCAAGTAATACTGCTACAGTTAAAATGTCAGTAAAATTTTGGTTTAAGTTTAAAACTGTTCTCTTAAAGTTAAAGGTTATTGGTTCAAAGATGTTAAATGTGTCTACACACAAAAAATTTAAATCACTTAAGCAGACTAATTACTCAAAAGTCAGTATTATCTCCAGTTTACATAATACTTTCAGTTGTAGTACAGTTTCACATACAAATGTTCAAAATTTAATACATGCCTTTCAAAATACAGCAGTTTATTGCAGCATTCAGCATACACGTCAACATACATAAAATGCAAGAAATGTCTCCAGTTCACATTACTTCAATTAGTGTAATGTTTGCACTGCTGCAAGATAAAAGGAATGAAAGTTGTTGTGTCTTTCGGCTTTTCCTGGTTAGGGGTCACCACAGCGGAACTTTTCAGCTTATTCTGTATAGAGTTTACAGCTATATTTGGAAAAAAAAACACTGGTATGCTGCTTGAAAAGTCTGTTATGAAACAGTTTCTGTCACTTTAAACAGTTAATGAAACATTTGCATTTTACGAGAGTCTACTATTCTGGTGCACAGCCGACAATTAAATAAGACTCCTATATAATAAATAGTGCCTCTACCTATCTACTAGGATCTACATGCAAAGTATGACCTGTTTTGCTCTCTTACTGCAGTGTAACGCTTGCTGAAGCTGATATATGTTGTTTGAATATTCTATTTTTTAGAGTGTTAAGGTTTACATATCCTTTTTTCTCTCTCTTCACAATCTCACTCTCTTTCCTAGATTTTAACTACCCCTCTAAAGGGACCCAGCTATAACACATTACAGAAGCTTGGCCCTCCTTGAAGACCTGAACTTCCCAATCTAATCCTATTTACCAGACTTTGTTTGGGAAACAAGTGATATCACAAAGAAAGACTGACTAAGTATGTTTTAGCTATATATATGTCCCTGAATACTTGAAGTGTGTTCCTAGCCTATCTGCCCAGGCCTACCAGCAGCCAGCAACTCTCCCTATATCTTGCTGCCCAGACCCTTATTCCTACTCTGCTATTATTACCACTTGCATTCCTGCCTATCCTCCTTTGACTTCTAATACATTTCCTACTGCTACTCCTATAACTTTACCTTCTCTTCTCACTCTTTGCCTACTTACTGCTTTCAGCCTTCTACCTGTATCTGTACTCTAATATAGTCTCTATCCCCCTCCCTTGCCTACACTATCCTGACCTTAACCTGCCTACTATAGCTCTGACTACTAAATACCTAACCTCCTAACATTATTCTACCAGTTATAACTTACCTGCTGTTTCTACACTTGACTGATTGTTTCCTCGGTTTCATACTCCTCTGGCTGAACCCGCTCCGTTCGCCCTCCGGGCTCACTCCGCTCCCCTCCCTACCCCCAATTCCCACCCACCCCCAGGGGTCCTAAACTTAAAGCTCCCTGGACACACCCCCTACTCTGATCTTCCAATCCTCCTCCCTCCCCTCCCTGGACACACCCCTACTCTGATCTTCTAATCCTCCTTTCTCCCACACCCACCCATACCCCTTCTCAGTCACACACTCACACTGAATCTCTCTATTTTTAACCTCTATATCTTCCACTTACACCTCCTTATTGTACTCCATTTACACTAAGACCTACCTCTTTCATTGTACTCCAGTCTCTGTTTTACTCCAATCCTCTTTTGTCTTTCCTACACTGTTCTATACTTCTACTCTACAATAACTACACCTTTCTACTCCACCCTCTCTTACTTCTCTCACCTTTCACAAACACACCTACTTCTACTATGGCTCCATACTTGTCAACCCAGATTGTACTCTCTACACTACTAGTTTCCACCCTATACTCAATATACCTCCTATCCCTCTATGAAAAAACATTGTATGTCCAACCTTTCTATCCACATAAACATACTACAACATATCTCAATCCTCTAAATTCATATCCATATACTTCTTCTACCCCTAACTATCATCTACCTAGATTCCACCGACTGTCACATCTAAAATATGTTTTGCCTTCGGACAACAAAACTAAATTTCTAGCCTTTCTAAAATGTAACCTCACTATGAAACCTATCAATCTTAACCTTCAAGCTGGAGATATCCACCCTAACCCTGGTCCAACTTTCCACTCTCCCCTAATGACCATACCCAAACTCAATAACACCTTCCTAATAGGACATCTTAATACCCAAAGCATAAACAACAAAATACCCTATGTACATTCCCTCCTACATATACATTCATTTGACATTCTCTGCATCTCTGAGACCTGGCTAAAGCCCTCCACTAAAGACACTGAGATTACTCCCCAAGGTTACAATATGGTAAGACTTGACCGTCCCAACCGTAAAGGTGGTGGAGTTGCAATTCTTCATAAAAATCATCTAAATATTACTACCCTTCCTGCCTCTCCAACACAAGATAGCAAGGTAGAAGCAATCATTTCAAAACTCCAATTAAATTCCAAAAAATCCCTTTATATTATATGTATGTACCTACCACCTGGTAATAACATACCAATCCTCGAAAATTACCTTAGCTGGATATCTGTCACATATCCCCAAGAAACCATCATACTAGGTGACCTGAACATAGACTGGAATAGCATTACTGCTGATAATCCCTCTTCTCATATCAACCTCCATGGTTTTATCCAAACCATCACTTCAACTACTAGGCTCAACAAACACAGTAAAAGAGAAAGCATTTTAGACTGGATTCTTATAAATAAAGTCAAAGATAGTTACAAAGTAGGAATTTTACCAGATGATGTTAGTGATCACTCCTTAACATTCATAACAAGGGAAAAGGCTGATTGTATAAACCCCTGCATCATAAGAAACATACGCACCATCAAACACTTCAATCCAGAATTGTTTCAGTCTGAACTTAGTGCATGTAATTGGAACCCGTTAAAAACTCCCTCTTGAAAATGCAGTAATGTACTTTAACTCTACTTTTTTATCCATCCTTGACTTACATGCTCCTGAACGTAGCATTAGAATTAAATCTAATGCTGCCCCCTGGCTCTCCCATGAAACCAAAAAACTTATTCTCACTAGAAATAAAGTCTGGGCCACATGGAGATCACACAGAAATAACCCTGATCTTCTTCACTTCCGCCAGCTTAGAAATCTAACCAAAAAAGCAATAATAGCTGATAAAAAGAAATTCTACTTCAATTTACAACAAACCCATCTTAATAATTCAAAACTTTTCTGGTCTTCAGTTAATAGACTCCTTTCCCCTGGACATTCTAAAACACCTTCCCCACTTAATTCTGATCCTGATACCCCTCAACAAACTGCAGATGCTTTCAACTCTTTCTTCACTGAAACTATACAAGCTCTTGCTAATCAATTGAACACTAATAACTCACACCCAACATGTAACCTTATAAACTCTTCCTTTAAATTCTCTCTACATCCCATCTCTACATCTTACATACACAGACTCCTTCTCAAGCTTAAACCTTGTACCCCCTCTGCTGACAAGTTACCTTCACTCTTTCTTCAAAAAGCTGCCAAGGCTATCGCATATCCTATTTCTATTCTCATAAATAGGACAATCAAAGAAGGTATCATCCCTGATATATGGAAGGTCTCTCACATTATCCCACTCCATAAAGGTGGTAACTCCATTGACTACTCTAACTATAGACCTATTGCTCTCCTCTCTCCCCTGGCCAAAATAATGGAGAAATGTATACACCATCAGCTTGTACAACACCTCTCTCTCCACAACATCATAGCTAACTGTGAACATGGATTCAGTCCATATCACAGTACTACTACTGCCCTCCTTTCCTTTATAGACACTATTAACCTGAACCGTAACAACAACCTACTCTCTTCTGCCATCTTCATTGACCTCTCCAAAGCATTCGATATGGTTAACCACTCTTTCTTAATCAATACTCTTGAATCCCTATCTTTTGATATCCCTGCCATTAGATGGTTTACTTCTTATCTCACTAACAGAAAACAGGCTGTTCTCTGTAATAATCACATCTCTTCTCTTCTGCCTGTTTCTATTGGAGTTCCACAAGGTTCTATTCTTGGCCCACTTCTCTTTTCCCTCTTCATTAATGATCTCCAAAATACAATCCCCCAAGCTACTTGCATTCAATATGCAGATGATTCTACACTCATCTGCTCTGCATCCTCTACCTCAGAACTTAGATCTCATACTCAAAAAGTCTTTAATACCATCGAAACATGGTTCTCTAGTCAATTTCTCTTACTAAATGCTAAAAAAACTAAACTCCTCCTCTTTACCCCCACCTCCAGGACCCCCCCTTTAAACTTCACCATCTCCTCTAACAATGCCACTATCATCTCTCCCGACTCTACCACTAAACTGTTAGGTATTACAATTGATAATAATCTCTCTTTCAACCAACACATTAACAACACCATAAAACTTGTCAATAGGAAAATAGGATCTTTATATCGTATTAGACCATTTCTAACTCCCTCTTCTAGAACTAGGATTGCTCACTCCCATCCTCTTTCCTCTCTTCTTTATGCTTGTCCCATTTTCACCAACCTCAAGCAAAACAACCTTCCTAAATTGACTACCTGCTATAATAACATTGCTCGCTTCGCTACAGGGAACCCCTACAGAACACATCACTGTCTCAACCTGAAACTACTAGGCTGGCCAGAATTTCAAAATTATCTTGCAACCCAACAACTCACTATTGCCCATAAAATTCTGTACCAACCAATGAACACCCCTATACTCTCTCAACTCATAATCCCCTATAATAATCTTAACTCTCTCCGCTCCTCCAGTAAACTATTGGCTAATTCTATAAAATCAAATAACACTGCTGGTGACTCCCTTTTCACCAATTCAGTAGGTAGAAAATGGAATCTACTTCCTAGCAACATAACAAAGATTACATCATTACCTCTTTTCAAACTAAACATTAAACTTCACTTCCAAAATCACTGGCTGTGCACCTGTAGTAAACCTGATTGATCCTTCCACTATTTATACTCTACTTCATTACTATCTCCTACTTCTTACTTACTCTATCATCCACCTGGCTTTAATCTTCTTCTGCCACTTGTTTTCCTATTACTTCTTTGCTTACGGACTGTCTTACTGGCTCTCTTTGCTTGCTAACTATCTTACTTGCTCTCCTTCCTACAACTTACCTCTTCTAATTTCTCATATTCTTAGCTCTCTTTTCTCTTACCTCCTACCTTATCATTATCTTACAAAGTATTTTTTTAACTTTATAAGATGTCTTTGAGTTTAACTGTGTGTGGTAGTATTTATGTCATTTAGTTATCTTTATCAGACTTAGTATTTTATATTTATATAAGTATTTTTTTGTGACTATAACTATGTGAGTCAGTAATTAACTCACTTAGTAATAATGAGTAACTGTAGAATTGTTAGTCTCTGTCTCTTAAAACTTTCTTTAAAACACTAGTATGTTTGCCTTATTGTATTCTCTGTGGAGCTTTTCTCCCCGGGCCTCTACTGAAAATGGAAATATCTCCAGTTAGACTAGCCCGGTCAACAAATGTAAAATAAATAAATAATAAATAAAATAAATAATGAGTGGTAGTTGATTTTTACGTGCCGAGTTACCAGCCCTGACGCGCAACCTTCAATGAAGGTACGCCCATTCACGCATGTCTCCACGCAGAAGACGCTCTAGCTGAGAATCGAACCGGACAGTGTCCTACTGTGAGGCGACAACGCTACCGCAACACCACCACCGCGGGTATAAAAGGAATGAAAGTGCACATTTAAATAAAGTATATTTCAGACAAACTGAAAGACTTCAGTGCTAAGTAAAAAAATGCATTCCATAGCTATCTGTAAAGATCAGAGCATTAATCTATCATTGTTTAAGGTTATTTCATTGTTTACAGACAAATCTATTTTAGTCGCACATACAAAAGATGTCATGTCAGAATTTAAAAGGTCAAAGATTATGGCAGCTAACAGTTCAAAGTCTAAATGCTCTGAATATACTGGTTTAGATTTCAGTAAAGAAATATGTGCAAATGCACAGATTTTAAAGAATTGGTTACAACAGAAACATGCAGATTTATGGGTTAAAGATAAAATAAATTCCAGTTTAGCTGACAAAGCTGAAGTGCTCAGAAAGACATATTGGGTGTAGTCAGTCAAGGAAAAAGGGTAAATGTATGCCTCTATGTTTTAAGGTATATCAGAACTAACAGTCAAATGAATTAGCAGAATAAAGGGTTTGCAGTTACAGTTAGCAAATTATTTTTTTTTGTATTATTGTTTTGTTTAAGAGCTTTGTATTAAAGTGTTGCAATGCATAAACAATATTGTAATACACATGTAAAATGTAAAGGCAATGCTACATTGTGAAAGTGTCAACAGAGTTAAAAATTCAGATCCTATGTATTAAAAAGTACATTATATAATCAGTTTCAGACTGTATGTGTTTCGAATGGAAATGGGAATTTGCCAAGCATATGAGCTCAGATTACAGTCAGCCTAGCATGCTGAATTATGTTATATGGCCTCCATTTTAATAACACATTCTTGCAGCATTCAGTACTAATGAAAAGTTAAATGATGTCAGCTAAAGAAATGGTTATGGTGAGACAGTGGGTGGAGTTTCACTCACTGAACAGTATGTTAAAATCTAAGGGTCACGAGACAAAATGTAAAACGTTCACCAGTTAAAACTGGTTGTGTATAGGTGCAAAAATGCACAGTGTTACATTATTTTCATTTACAGCTATTAAGTTAAATGCAATTGCTACAGCCAAGACCTTAGAAAAGCTGTCCATTTTATTGGTGAGACAGAAACAGATTTTAATACTGATTTTGCAGCAGTAAATCTCAGCATTTAATACTGGACATGGAAACACAAACATGTAAAAGCTGTTACTTAGTTCCAGTTGTTTCCAATAAAGTTAAACAAGTTACTGATTTAAATATTGTTAACTTTTCAAATACAAGGCAGCCCACTATGGTTAATGACTGGGGAAAGGACGTAAGTAGTGTACAAAGTTCAAGCCCAAGGATAATCAAAAGTATGCTGTAGCTCAGGTTAATGTTGCCAGTGACATAGCAAATTTTCAGAATATGTATAAAGGTTATAAAAGTTCAGCATCAAATCAGTTGGTGTACTTAATACAAGAGATTCAGTTTCAGTTATAAATGGACCTCTGCCAGAGAATCCAAGTATAGTTCTTATGCTATCAGGGTTTATAGGGTCAAAGGTAACTGCAGTCAGTACTGAGCCTTTGAAGTTTGAATTTTTAAATGAAGCCAATCAGCATGGAAAGAAAATAACAGCAGAATTCTTGTTTCATTTTCAATGTGACAGTACCATTTTACATTATGTCAAAATTAAGTTTGTTTGTTTGTGTCTTTCGGCTTTTCCCGGTTAGGGGTCGCCACAGCGGAACTCCGGTCCGCTAATGATTGGCAGTAGAGTTTTTTACTTGCTGGCTTGCCGGGCCTAATGCACAACCTTCAACAAAGGAACGCCCGTTCACGCATGTCGCCACACAGAAGACGCTCTAACTGAGGATCGAACGGGCAACGTCTACCTGTGAGGTGACAACGCTACCGCAGCACCACCACCGCAGTGATGTGTTAAAATTTAATGTAAAAAAATCATTTGTCTATAGACTTGCAAGATCTTATTAGTAGCAAATCTTTATTTCATGCAGAAAAATTTATGTATATTTTCATGTAAAAAATGTAAATAAAGTCAGCACAGCAAGCAATGCTGCCAGTTTATAGTTGCTAAAGCTGCAGTTCATGCAGAACATGTAAATAAAGTCAGGGCAATAAGCAATGCTATGTTATTTTAAGGACCTGATAGTAAATACAATCAAACAAGAAATGAAAAGAAGTTTAAAAGGCCTAACTATAAAGAGGACATTTCAGCATTAAAGCAGAACTTCCTTTACTTCATCAGCGACTGGAACAATGCAGAGCAAAATTTGTCAAAGAACTGTGGGACAGAAATTGACTGTCTATGTGTTTCAGTTATTTCTTCAATGCTTACAGCAAGTATGGATGTTTTTAGACAATATTCTCGTGTTTTAGTAGTAGTTTTCAGTCTGTTTTCAAATGGATTTCAGTTTATTTGTGTTCAGGTAACATTGTCAAAATGTCCTCATGTTTCAGAAAAATTGTATTAGTATACATTTTTAGTATTAGTATTAGGATATAACATGTATCAGTTTCAGTTATGCTTTTATTTATTTATTTTTTAATTTTGTTTTCAAAATACACACATCTATTTTTAAATGTTCAGTATATGCTAATGTAAATTTCAGTCAAGTTTCAGAATATGACATTCATATTCAACTATGTGTTCAGTATAGTACATTTCAGTCAAATCTGAAGTACTTCACATTAGTTACTCATTAGCTAAGGGTAAAGTAACAGAATTATTTTGTACATGCCTATTATTTAAATAATAGGTAGTGGTAGTAATAGGCAAGGCATAACTATAACTAGTACTTTCAGCCTACCAATACATATCTCTCTCTATTTCCCACCCCACTACTTCTCCTTCCTTGCTGTGCTTCCCAGTATCATTTCTCCTGTTACATCTCTCTGCTTCTCCCTATAACTGTCCTCTTCCTTTCCTATATCCAACTGACTTTATGTACAGCAGACCTACCAATACTATTATTATTTACAGCCTTTGAATAATTCCTCTTCCTCTATATACCTGCAACCTTCCTGCTTACCCTACCTTTAGACCTTACCACGTACTGCTCTCTATCAGCCCCTCCACTTTCAGCTCATTATTTCCCTATTATACCATGACCCCCCATTAATATTCCAAAACGTGCACGCTGATTGGCCAGCGTGCAAGTTGTAAATCGACTTATACTAATGGAAAAAGGTCCGGTCGCCCGGACTTTTTCCATTAGTATAAGTCTTTTTAAAAACACTGTCTTGCTGTGTTAAAGGAGTTTAACATAGCGACACAGGTTTAAAAAAAGCAACGGAGATCTCAGTTGCTTTTTAAAGTTATCTATGTTAAACTCCTTTAACATAGCGACACAGTGTGTAAAAAGCAACAGAGATCTTGCTTTCTCCGTTGCTTTTTTTTTTAAACCTGTCTCGCTATGTTAAATGGGTTTAACATAGCGAGACAGCTTTAAAATAAGCAACGGAGATCTCCGTTGCTTATTTTAAAGCTGTCTCGCTATGTTAAACCCATTTAACATAGCGAGACAGGTTTAAAAAAAAGCAACGGAGAAAGCAAGATCTCCGTTGCTTTTTACTGTTTCGCTATGTTAAATGGGTTTAACATAGCAAGACAGCTTTAAAATAAGCAACGGACATCTCTGCATTACCCACACCCAGGCGTGGGTTATTGCTATATTATATACCCATCATCTCTCCCCAGAACCTTTCCTATCCAATCTATCATTTATACATATTTCATCCTATCAGCTATTTTATAATGGATATATATATATATATATCCCAAATACACTGACATATTTAATGTGTAAACTCCTTCTTACGGTATTATTTTTCAACAGCATTACTAATAGAAAAAGTGTATGGATACTAGATATGATTGCATGTAATCTAACTGTACATCAACTGTCAAATGTAATATTTTACTGTGTACATGGAGCTTTTTTCCCTGGGCCTCCATGGAAAAAGGACATGTGTCCAGTCGGACTTTCCCGGTTAACAAATGTAAAATAAATAAAATAAATAAATAACAGGGCAGGCTAAATTTGTTAATTAGTTTACAGATTACAGTGCATGTTTACAGATTGCAGTACACTTTACATTAGTCAGAAATTAAGGACACTAACAGACAATGCAAAGGTATAGACTTAAAATACAGAAAGTATATATTTTAGTAAACTATTATAGCTCATAAATATTCATAAAAGATAAAAAAGGTAAGTAGCATTACAAATAACATGTATAGACACAAGTTAACACAAAATATAGTAATTATGCTTCAAGACCATTTATAAAGTTATATTTTTAGTACAGATTTTAATTAGTCTTCAGAAAATAGCCATCATGCTTGATAGGCTATACAATATGTGGCAGAAAAGCTGCCAAGGAGGGATTTCCTCTATATCTAATGCAGTAAAAGAAAATTAAGGTAAAAAGTACAACAAAGGTGAGTCAAGTGGGCTCAACAATCTGGCAAAGATCCAAGACATGCAAGAAAATGTTATAAAAGGGCACAATGCAAAGTTACCAGTCCAGTCCTTGGAGTAAGGTTGTATGTGTATAAAACAGAACAAGGGGCACCTTTGCCCTACATGCCAAAATTATTGGCTAAACAGATAAAGTACAACCATCAGCTACTAAGTTATGTAGGTTTTCAGGAATTTTGGCCTATCAAAGTATACGTTTTAAATAAAAAGAAAGTAAGTAAAAGTAAAGAAATTAATATGTCTGCAGACTAACCCTACGTTAAGAAAACCTTGGTTGTAGAGAAGGGCCAGTTTCAGAAAAAGCATGGTACAGTATACAAATAAAACTTTCAAGACCTCTTCCTACAGAAAAAGGGGGGTTAAATAATGCACAAGTTTTAAATATATCACTCACTTGAATACTCTAAAGACTATACATCTAGGTAATATGAAATCAAATCATAAAGTTAAGAGATTTCAATTCAAACAGGCCAGAAGTGCTCAAGTAACACCTAGTGGTCAAAATTAAAATAGTCAATAGAGGAAAATTACTGAAAAAGAAAATATAATATGCAGTGTTCATGATATCAAGGCAGTTAAGGTTAGTAAGTTTGTTCGACCTGTTACCTCAGTGAAGATGTCTAACACTTGAGCATGAGTACAGAAAACAGGTCATCTAGCAATGTCAATTTACATTATTCAGGGCAATCAGAATATAATGTGCAGCAATCTGAATTGTTTATCAGTACTGTTAATGAAGACAGTATTTTGGATATTGTGAACATCTAATAAAACCTTATTAAATTAACTACAGTGTTTGGAGAAGTCATGCTGAACAGTGCACAAGACTTGATTCATAAGGGAGAGACTGACACCTATTAGAGCACAAGCTTGGGTAATTAAGACTTTCGTTTATCAGTCTCATGGCATACAGTGTTTCCAGCTAATTAAGGTACAGTAGAGCATTTTCAAATCTTACAGCAAGCATGGAATGCGCCTCTCTACAAATGCATGAATTACATTGCATAGGTTCATCATTTAATGGAAAATGTCTAGCTATGTGTCCAGACTCAAAACACTTAAAACTTTCAATTTGTCCAAGTTGATTTCAGTCCCATCCCTTTTTATAGCTTTTCTGAACTTGTCTGCAGCCCTGTCAGGAATAATAGTCTTTGCCTTCAACCTTATCCCTTGGTATAGCTTACCAGTTCTTGTATTCCTCATGCAACAACTGCAGCTGGAATGATTCCTTGTGGTTTGTAACAGACCCAGTGTTACAACGTCATTTTATCAAATCTATTTGTGTAAGGATTACTTTGGCTTACAAAAAGTTGAACTGGGGAGGGAAAACATCACAGAAATTGGTCAGATACAGTATGATCTATGATTCAAGATGCTGGATTCTCCGTGTCTTTAGCTATTTTCAAACAAGGTGGTTCAAGATGAACATCTTGGAGTGAGCTGGTTTGTCTCTAGTAAAGGTCCAAGCATGGAACCTCTGCACCTGGACTGCTGGACTGACAGCTGACCAAGCCAGAATTTCTCCCTTAAGTTTCAGGTAACTGTTGGTTTGCCCCAGTTTCAAATTAAAATATGCCTTCTCACCTTCATCCCTCAAGACTTGTTCTATCAGTGTGGCCCATTCAGTAGCTGGCCAACCCTTCCCTCCTGCAGTCCATTTGAATGTAAAATAAGTGTCAGCATCATCATCAGTGGATTCCAACTTCTAAAGGCAGTGACTGGTTTGTATTGCCAGTGACCTGGAAGATTCCTTGCTCCTTTGAGTAAGGCCACAAAATTCTTTTTGCAAGCATTGTCTGTTCTTATCTCAGCCTGTTAACCACATATGACTATAAGTGGGTTCTTCTCTAACTTACCAAACAGTGAATTGTTAACTTCCTTTTGAGTATTTGAGGGTTTGAATGACTCTCTGTTGTTCTTCAGCAGTTTTTGAAAGACAAAATCTCTGCATTTTTCTGCTGGGTCACTGTAAGGACATTGAGATTTCTTTATGATGTAAAGATAAGTTTATTTCTAGTTTAATCCACAAGTTTCTTGTAGTGCAGCAGTTATCCACTGAAAAGCTAAGATGATTTCTTGCTAAGCCTATTGTAATGCTCAAGTAGTTTTTGTCAAAACTGAACACTTTGTTGTAAGATTCCAATGCCCTAGAACAGTGCTTCATCAGCTTTTTCCATGCTTCCCAGCAGTAGCCCTTTCTTGTTTTTTTTCCCCTCAATTTACTAACCTAGGTAGTAGTTTAGATATCCCACAACAGGTGTACCATGTGTGACAAAGCACAAGTTGTAGACTGAGGTTTTGCATTTAAACAAGATAGTTTATTCAATCCTAACAGAAGAAAGCTGCCTCACTTCAGCATTTAACACAAGCTAAGTTTCCCTCAGCTCAATGGGCGATATAGAATATGACTTGCTTTTTTTTGGTGTAATCAAATGGTTCAGGAAAAAAAGGCAACAACCTCGACATAATTGGTACAGTTTTTTTTACATTTTACTGTAGCCAGAAAACCACGCTATCACACAGATTTCAAACAACAGCCACAAGCAGAGAACATTCTTAGTTTGCAGAATTTTTAAACAGCCAAAGGAACAGCCATACTTGCATTTTTTTCTCCCTGTCCCTGGTTAGAAGTAATCACACTTCTGGCTACTTATAACTTTCAGAACAGTTACAGAACACAGCCCTTCAAGCAAAGTACAGTTGTGTAAGTTGAACTTACCATAACAGTAGATGTTCAAATGAACACTGCTGCAGTAGTTAGCTATATGGGTTATATCTTGCAAAGTATATAATGGCCAGCCAGCTTTCAAAATTTCATGACACCTTCCACATACCCAAAATGTCAAGCAGCTCAAGCTAAGATGACTAAAAGACAAGTTTGGGCATGAAGCCCTTCAGAGCTTTCCTGCTAGAAGAAAGAGGGAGGCTGAGCCCTGAAAGGACTATGCTATGAACAACAAAACTTAAGTGTCCACACCCGGCATAAAAAAAGAAGTGGGACTGAGGGAAGGAACAGATACTTCAGCAGTGATCATTTGAACATCTACTGTTATGGTAAGTTTAACTTAAACAACGTGTACTCTATTCATTATATTGATCACTGCAGTGGCCTTAGCTATATAGGTAGACTATCCTAGCTAACTATATCTGGGAGTGGGAGGTGGAAAGAGAAGAGTCAGCTTTATCTGGGCCTACAGAAAGACACAACCTTATAGTGCTTTGTAAAAGTACATACAGAAAACCAAGTAACACCTTCTAGAATATTTCTAGAAGCCATCCTTTTCCAAAAAGCCACAGAAGAAGCCATGGCCCTGGTAGAGATGGCCTTGATCCTGCCTGCAATAGATTTGTTATGGTGAGTATAACAAAAGGTAATCACCTAAGACAACCATTTGGAAACAGTCTGTTTTGACACAGATTGTCTCTTCTTCTTACATTCAATCTCTTCTTCTTACCTTCAAAAGAAATAAACAAATGATCTTAAGATCTGAGAGATATAGTTCTGTCAAGATAGTACCAGAGTTGTCTATGGACATCCAAGGTATGGAGTATACTTTCTCCCGCATTCAGTAAAGAAAATGGAAAGTTTGGCTTAAAACTTGAATACCGCTTAACGCATAAAAGAAGGATTAGTTCTTGGAGAAACCTTGTCCCTATCGAAAGTGAAGTAAGGTTGACTAACCATAAGAGCTTACAACTCAGATACCCTTCTTGCAGCGGTCAGAGCAATCAGTAAAACTGTCTTCCATGTTATTAACCTTGAGTTAACCAGATTGGCTGGTTCAAATGGATCAAGTGTTAGTTTCTCTAACACAAAATTAAGATCCCAAGGAGGGGCCATCAGTTTACTTGGTGGCCTCTTATACAAAACCCCTTTCAAGAAAATTTTGACATAAGACTGCCTTGAAAGAGGAGGATTTTTCTTCAAAAGAAGAAACTGCATATAAATCATTATTCATATAGTCACAATTTGTCAAACTTCAGCCTACAAACCCAACAATTTAAAATTCTGAAAATCAAAGTTGCAGAAGTATATGCATTTTCCCCATCCATCCATCCACAATCCCTTTTCTCATTTTTACACATGGTGTTGGGGTGTCATTTCAACAGTGACAATCATCTAGAGCCAAACCAAACCTATCAATAATTTTCCCATCCTTTTCAGAAAGAGTAGGATTTAAATTAATGAAATACTTAGCAGCAGTGGGATCAACTAGGCTACAGTGGCTGGGTCAGGTTTAGGAATAGTGTATAAAAATTTAGAAGACTGAGGAATTTTATATATCTTATTTGCCTTTTTAGGGGCAACTGGCTGACTAACAAGACAATAGCAGAAAGTAACACACACCAACATATACATACATCCTCTAAAGCTACCAGAACAGGAGGAATGGGTGTAGGTTCTAGAAAATATTTCTGTATCCACTCATAGTATTTTCTGAGGGACTGAGAAACCTCATTGTTCTCCCGCTGAAAATACTGGGACATTCTAACAATAGTCGCAGAGAAAAAGAATGCCCACAGGGAGAATCAGAAAGTCATCTCTCCTTTGAGTATGAATCAGAAATCTGAGGAAAAAACCCTGAATCCATCCATGCATCTTCCTGCTCAGATTCAGAATCTTTGAATTTCTTCAGGAAAAGAGGAATCCCTCTTTCTTTACAAGAAGGATCAACAGCCTGAATTACATCCTGAGCCATACTTAGTAAACTGCTCCTGTCTAAAGTAATTTGAGGAGGGGGAGTAGATATATCCTTGGTTTTCTGTTCTTTTTTTTTTTGACAGGAAAAACTGTCCAACTGCGTTACTAATGGCAGCAGTTGCTTCCCCAGGGATAGGCACAACATTCTGACACAACAGGGAAACCTTCCCTTTTCCCTCTCCCAGGACCAATAAGAGTGGCTCTCCCACCCCCAGTGAAGGCTGTTTAAGTTTTTCTTGTTGTGGCTGGAGGAAGGACAGACCATTAGACTGGTAGTCTGTTGTTTAGTCAAGCCGAAAATGGTGCCTCTTTCCCGAGGAAGACAAAGCAAATGCCACTAAAACTACCATTCCACAAGTTATTTTTTTTTAACAGAACAAAAATAGTAAAACATTTTCAAACATTATCCAGCCCCACCAAGGAACAATTTCTCCACAGAACATGTTTTCAGTATGTTAACACTACTTTAAACTGACAGAAAAAAAGGGATGCTCAATTTAAAAGTATGTTGCAGTCTTGAAACAGTCCATTAAAACACAACATAACACTCCTAGCTTTAAAATAACTTTCTCGAATAGGAAAGTAATAAGACATAAATAAATTTAAGAAAAGGAATTTTTTTCCCCAAAGGGAACTTATCTGCCCAGCAAAGGAAACCACAAGCCACCAATCAATCCTCAAAAGTTTCACCTCACATACACATCTGGAATTATTTTAATCTTCTGAGCCTGGCTTGACTTATAAGGCAGTCCCCAGGATTTACTAATCTTCCATGTAAGACTAGATTAGTCTGACACGGAAACGCCAGTCTAAGAGTATGACGGCAGCGCGCCCTGCATATTAATGAGGGTGCGCTGCCTCAACTCTAAAGCTTACGTGGAGCATGGACGAGTGTAGGGGGCGTGTCAGACTGCCAAGCAGTCCAAAAATCCTCGCCCCTGCAATGACGAAACTCGAGAAATGTCGAGTTACATGAGCGAGTTCGCTCACATGTGTACATTGTAACACTACACTCCCCCATATGTTAAACCTCGTACAAATTTAAAAATTAAAAGAAATTTATTTATTTTTTTTTTATTTTCGATATAGCTGCCCGTATTTGCGCGTGTTTGTGCGGGTTTGCCCATTGCTTAGCTACAGTTAACAGCTTAGACACCGAGGAGGATAATAAGAAAATATATGCAAATTAAGCAAAATAGCAATAGCGTAGTGGTTAGAGCCTTCGCACAAAGAGGTGGCATTCTCGGTTCAAGTCCCACTACTGCACGTTCCATTTTCTGTTGGAAATCTGTATACAAAAATATTTCCTTACATTTATCATGTATAAGTTTTGTAAAAAGCATTCAAATGTTATATGTAGTAGTGAACGAATTATATATATATTAAGGTGAAATGGTTATGCATTCTGAGGCATGAGTAACTTATTTTAAGCAATATAAAGCACTGCTACACATACTTTAGCAGTATTTAGCATATTTAAAACCAATTGCTCATAGCTGAGCACTGCGTTAACAAGCACAATGTCTTTGCGCGTAGATGTGCACTGCTCTAACCAGCACAACATCGGGCAACGTTGGGCAAAGTCGGGCAAAGCTGAGCAAAGTTGGCTAGACACGGCCACACCTCCTTTACTGTACCTTAACCATTCAGGTCTGGCCAGTAGGAAAATAAAAAGCAGTGAAAGGGCTCGAACCCAGAATACTGTACACTATAGTCACAGTACATAACCACTAAGCCATGACAGCATTTCATAACTATGCACTTTCAACAGACACATATCTATCAAAGGAATATTAAACATTGCCAACATCAGCTAAGCAGGTGTGCCTACAGCTGAGATTTTCAAAACTGGCCAATCACAAATAAGTGCGGGAAATGAGGCATATTTAAGCTCCACAGGAGAGAATACTTGCCATAACTGGTTGTAGATCCCTTCTGCAGTCAGCATGGCTGGTGTTGGAGAAGGCACTTGATTTTGAGCACAACGCTGGGGCATTGAGGAGTCCAAAGTAATGGTTTGGCTCCTTGTCCACAATCATGAGGAAAGACTCCTGCGGGGCTAGTACCAGGGCACCCAATATAAAATGGAGGCGAGGAACAGTCTTGCACATGATCTCACCAGTGCCACTGGCATTCGTCGGACTGGTGAGCAGGTCAGGCACCATTATTCTGACTTGAAGCGACGTAAGGAGGATCAACTGGACCAGTGGATCCAGGAGTCCCATGCGATGCCTAATGCCCCAGTACTGAGTAAGCAGACATTGTATTAAGTAGTTAAGAAATGCTATGCTTGTCTGTACTACGGATAGGTATGTCTCAATATCACTGCATTTACTTCACAGCTGCAGGTGTCTGGGCTATGAATCAGCAAGCTCATGAAGATAGGTTGCAAAGGCTGTGTCATCAGGCAGGTTAGTAATTATTCTGCATGTACTGTTATATAAAATAAATGAGAGAGCCTTCAAAAAGTGTTTTAACCCAATAAATAAAGGTGTAATAATCCTTTAATAAATGTATAAACCCTGGAGTGCGTCTGTGTCATTTTCTTTGATATGTTGTTGTACTGTTGCATTTTACAAATAGTACTGTTGTATTAAGCAGTGTTAACCCACACTTGGGTAGGCCCACATAACGTGGATGAAGGGAGTGCCTGTAGCTTTTATGCATATTTACAGCCCTCAACTGTTGGTTCATGCCCAGCATGTACAGGTTAATCTGGCACATGAGTAGCTTGGTATTGTGTTGCCCAGAAATGTCAGTGTGCTGCCAGAAATGTAGGGAGCTGTTAACATATAACTGATACCTTCACCTGAACATATCTAGATAATTATATGAAAGTAGAGCTGTCAGTGCACCATCTTAGCAGTAGTGTGTGTGAGCAACTCTCAAAATATGTAGCAGTAACATCTGCATCTTGGACAGTTTGTATGTAAGATACAGCTCATGTATATAATGATCTAGCAAAATCCAGTTGCACAATATAAGGACATTGGGTAGTGTAATAATACATGTAAGGGACATATAACTGCAGTTAATAGGAATGTAGTGAAAATTATAAGGATATATAAGTTATTAATTGAACTACCCTTTTCCACCCTACTGTATGTGCATAAAAAATGCAATTCCACACCTCAATCGGTATGTCTAATCTCAAAACATTTGTTGGGACATATGTCCTATTGGTTTATAAATATATGCATTTATTTCTATGCATACGCCCTGTTAAAATACCACAATATTGGTGGCCTGTTGCCATCAATTCAACCTGCATGCTGTTGTAATGTCCACTATTGTTCTATATATGCACGTGTTATGCTTGCTTTTCAACTGTTGAAAATCTGGTGTGTTGGGTTAATGGGAATACTTCAGCATGCTGTTATAACTAATTGGGAATGCTGTTGACTGTTACTAACCCATATCTTTATTAAACCTTCCAAAACATAGTTCGTATGGGAAGGCCGGTGCCAGCGGACCCACCTGTCCCACCTCAGCTGGCCATGGCACCTGGCACCAGCAGGTCTGGTGCCCAGCCTGGGACCTCCTCCTCCGTTGGCCCTGTGCCACCTTTGGGTGGAAGCGCTGCAGGGGATGGGGCTCGCCCCCCCCCCGTGCAAGCGTGGGCAGAGGAGGGCCACCTATCACCCTTCGAACAGTCCGGGCTGTGGTGCGTAGAGAGATTGAATGTTCTGTTGCAGAACCTCTACGCCAGCTTGAGGCATGAGTGGTGCAACTCCTGGGTCAGCCTGCCCTCCTACACAGCCCCCAGCACAGCCACCCTCTGGTCTGTGAAGGTGCAGTGGTGACTGCCCATGGGTGGGGACCTCAGTCCCACTGTTTCCATCTGTGGGCTCATGGGCTTGCGATTTCCAAACATCCCTCCCCGTCAAAGGTGTTCACCCACTACATGTGTCATATACCGTCCCTGTATGCGTCTTGTTTGTCTTGTCTGTTTACCTCCCCAACCTAACTCCCCAAATATACCTACTTCCCCTACCCCACATTCCACTCTCAACTGAAAAAAAAGGGCAATCTGCTCCCAAAAAAAAAATTACGCCCCATACATAGCTGCCCATTTTGCACACATGTCCACTGGACACATAAAATGTAATTTAATTGGCATTACAACATACTTTGTTGTCCTCACCCCTCTCTCAGGGGTTGAAGGTTTCGTATCCACCTCCAAATTTATTCCATATGCACAGCTGTTGCTGTTAAAGAAATGGGCAGCTATGGACCTTCCCTACACCCATCCTGCACATCCTGAGCTACTTTCCATACTGTCTTTCCCTCTTTGTGCCCCTTTTTCACCACTTTACTATCTCCTCATTTTTCTTTTCTTTCAAAGAAATGAGCCCGGGGGTTAGTGGGAGTAAGTACTATTAAGCAGTAGCTAGCGGGTTTGCGCAAGTGTGTGCTTGTTTGCGCTTAGCTAAGCATTGCTATGCATCATGCAAACCCACTTACAACTGTTTAAAAGTGCCTTAGTCACTCTGTATGTGAGGGCCCTTGTTCTGCTCAGGAGCAAAATAAAACACATCTGTCAGTCTCAAACCCCGGACCTTGTACACACTACACAACATGAAGTACCACTAAGCTACGGTAGATATACAACAAGTTGGTGCTGAAATTAATATATCATGCATCAGAATGAGTGAATATAAAGGAAAAATAGGAATGCCATACCACACAACTTGTTCTGTGGATCTTTACCAACAGTTGTTGTGGGATTACATTACATGACTGTGATAAGAAAAGCAGCCATCCTAGCAGGAAATAATGTTACACCATCACTTTACAACCCCACACAGTATCACAGCAGGACAAACACTGGCATATCTGTTTAGGGCAGAGGCCATACCTCTCAACTGTCCCTAATGTTCAGGGGTGTCCGATTTTGACAAAAATTGTATCTCTGTCCCTCTAAATCCCTCCTAAAACTACTGACTTTGCCCAGAAAGGTGGTGAATTACACTTAATGAATAATGACGATAATTAAGAGTTAGACACTTCTTTTACTTCAGAAAAGGTGTATTAATTTATATGCTCTGATTCTCTCAGTTTCAACTTAATGGCACTGATATTTTAAAGGTGTCCCTGACTTTTACTTTGCTTTTCCCTGATTCTGTTCAAATATGTACCTGAGTGTTTGAGAGGTCTGGCAGAGGCAGAAACACAGAGGCATATCAGCCTTTCTGCTGTTACTCACTGTGCAAATAGCTTTGGAAGGAGTTTCGGAAGCATACCCTTATGTAGGAATACAACACTGAAATACAAATGGATGTAGCCATGTACTGGTAGCAACCAACTGTAACAATGCCATTGCTCTATTGCTGAAAAGACCTGTGTGGTGCACAGACAAAAAATAACAGGCTATTCTCTGGCTACCATGTGGATAAGTCCACAGTTAGAAGTTAAGCAGACAGACTACTTGCCTTGATAAACTAACATGTACACAGCAACCCTGTAAGTCCAGCAAGATACAATCCACACAATACTACTTACGCTCTCTGTACTTCTGCAGCCCTACCCAAATGTAGAATACACCTGTGTGTGCAGGGTCTTCCAAGGATGCAGGTAAGCATACTCACTGTACTGACGTGTCCAGTTTTTCTGAGCAGCTTGTGCTAATGTCAACACTAAAAAAGCACAAACTGTTTAGAACTGAGTAAATGAATATTTACAGTATAGCAGTTCACAAACAATTTTTGTGCCAAAGGAATACATCTCAATAACTAGCTTTGTATGGCAGTTATTTTTAAAAGTTGAAAAGAAAGTACATCTTTCCATGTAACTTGGGGTAGCATTTTGAGGGATGAGTACATTTCTACACTGACAAGTGGGTACTGGAAGCAGCAACATTAGGTCTGAGTACAAAATGTAAATATCTGGCTACCCCCCTGGCTTCTGATATAAGAACTATACCAACCTTCTGTCTTAAACAATGATGTCCACAGCAAACAAGGATGATCTCCATCTTGGAAAGCTGAAAGGGCCACACCTACTGAGTTAGCAATTTATAGTACTGGGTTGCTATGACAGTGATTACTGCAATTACTGCACAGCAGGCTGCATGCAATTAGCAAGTGGTGGCCAGTAATTGGTGCAGAGGCCATCACATGCACATGTGCAAATACCTACAAAAGCAGGCTGCAAACTTTGCCAACAAACTCAATCACTCTACTGTAGAGACTGACAGAGACAGAGACAGAGAAAAGGAAAAAGAAATATTACCAAATCATACAAAGGAAAGGTATGTGACACATATGTATTTACTGGCATGTAGTAGATGTTATTGAAGAATAGTCTACATAATATGAACCATTCATATATGGCAGCAGTACTTATTTATGCATAGATGTTCTGCTTAACTACTGCTATGGACAATACAGTATGTACCTGTGGGCAGTGGGACATACCTGTGAAATGTGTAGCTCAGCATTAAATGTCAAAGATCTGATCCATGCTATCTGTGTTCTGTACAGTAGTGTGGCCAATGGCTGTTGGGGGGATTAGTGCTGACATTATATAAACATGGGTGTGGCAGAACAATACATGCATGATAGTCATATTAAAGTGTAGCTTAGCATTGGCAACTGCTGTAGCAGTCTAGTATGCTTATCTAGCATTTGTAGCCATATATACCCCCCCCCTAATGTTAGTGTGTGTTCATATGTGACACCTGCTTGTGTTGCAGCAAGGCCCAACAGTTCAGCTACGAGGTCCAGGGACTTACAACAGTGTGGACCTTGTGTGTGTATGCCACACACATACGGAGAAATATATATGTGTCATATATATTCACATCTGTATATGTGCATACAACAGGGACATATTGCAACTGTTTGTGAAGGGTGGAGATATATATGTTGGTGAAGGTTAGTATGCACATATTTGTATGTAGGTTTTAGTGTGTGACAAACAAGACAGCATATCGTGCTGGTATATGACATGTGCTGGTTAAACACTGTGTGAGGTTTGTTCAGTTTGCAAGGTTGAAGCCAGTGAGGCCTGCTAAAGCTACCTGGGCTGTGAACACCTTCAATGCATTTATCCCAAGACTGTGCGATTTTTATTACATTACTGTACACCTCACATCCTTTGTATAATTGATATTCTCACTATGAAAGGTGAAATGTATATGTGCCTACATATATATGTACACCAATGGATGTGTAGATATATATATATGTATATATATATATATATATATATATATATATATATATATATAGTTATATATACTCATACACACCTACATCTACTTGTTGCAATAGATTCTCTGTACTGTTAACTGACTGTGACAGTCAGTGTGTTTGTGAATACATCAAAGATATGTATCTGTGGTTTAGCTTAGTAGGAAACTGTTTATGTCATGGTATTATGGGTCCTTGCTTTGATCCTAGCAAAAGCTGCGTATTCTGTTGCTAGGCAGAAAAAGTGATATTGCATACAGTGTGATTAAGTCCCTTGGTTTTAACTAGGGTGTGTCATTGGAGGCTAAAGCACTACATCTATGATTATTGATTGGTACTGATGTTGAATCCAAATCCTGTGTGTACTGTAGTACTACTTGAAGCTCTGGGCCTGTACAGCAAACTATGGTGTATGTCCACATTGCTTGCATCCACTGTTTTGTGTGGTCCCTGTATTCATCACAGATTACATTTCTCAAGATTAAGGTTGTGTAAGTACTGACACACAGTACTGAATAGTACACGCTGAAAGCTTATCTGGGTTGTCATACCTTTGCGTCCTGTAATTATGTCTGATGTGTGTGTGGGTATGTCTGTAACATGTCCTTCGACATATGTGTGGTAAAACATATAACTGCGTATCTAGCAACATTCATAGTGTACTACAGCAGTATGCAACCTATATTCCCAATTGTGCACATATTTTGGACACGGGTTTGCCATTAACAAGTTGTGTGGTATAATAGTAATACATTTACTGGACCTTACACTCATTGTGATGGATGATATATTTCTTTACACATCAACTTGATGTATATCTGCTGTGGCTTGGTGGTACATCCTGTTGCATACAGTGAGCCAGGTACTCTTGTATAGTCTTATATAGTGATTTTATTTTGTTGCTGTGCAGAACATGGGTCATTAGATTAGAGCCAGGCACTTCCAAGCAGTTGTGGGGTGAGCAGTGATAAGTGGCAGTTAAAGTGTTTCACTCTCGGGTAGCAAATAGGTTGCTATATATGGCAGTTCAGTGATATCTGTACTGTATAATGTTAAATGTGCCATATGACTTGCTCAGACATATTTTCATATTTATGTCTTCCAGAGATCATGGCGCATTGCAGGAACCCCAGTTACAGTAATGCTGAAGATGACATAATTACTACCAGTATGATTCAGCACTACAGTCTCATATTCTCACGAACCAGCCAGGACCAGCAGGAGCGTACTGTAATGTGGCAAGATGTCGTCCGCAGGGTAAATGAAGTAGGCCTGCATAACTGGACATATGAGCAGGTACGTAACCACTGCAGTGATCTTCTCAGTCATATCCATCAGCGTGCTGCTGATGTGCGGAGACAACAGCTTGCAACAGGAGGTAGTGTTAATATCCCCCCCCCCCCTCACCAGAGTGGAGGAGCTGCTCCTGAGCCTGGTGGCACCTGCCCAACAACAACAACAGCAGACATACACCATGATGGAAGTTGGAGCCACCCAGCAAGCACAAGTGCAGCATGCAGGTAACATGGCATATCTGTAGACTATTGTTATCTGTATTGGTAGATCATGCATATGTGAGATGTGGAGTGTGTCGTTAAAAGATGTGGAGCCTATATCATCATTTGGAACATAATCTGTAGCCCTGTGAATGTAAACTGTTGCTGTACTGTAAGATTGCAAACACACAGTAGCAATGCCACAGTTGTGGCCACTGACAAACTGTCTCATCTCTATGTAGGTCCCTCTGGGGAGACATCAAGGCAGCAGACAGATGCTGGTGAGTGTGTTCTACATTTATTATTGTAAATAAAAAGTGCATGTCATAGTTAAGGTGTAGGCCATGCACACATGTAATACAGCTGCCCATAATGCATGCTGTGCATGTTTGGTGTAAAACCATGCACATCTCACTAATGTGATTAGCTGCCTCAAACACATGCAATACCCAGACCATCTCAAATAAATGTGGCTAGACTGTAGTGACCATTGGATAAGCACAGTTGATACTAACATGCACATAACATACACATCTATGCCATACACAGAGCATTTTAACATGCTACACATAAAGGATTCCCAAACCCTCTGTAAAGACACACTCCAGTATCCAAAATCTCATCCACACATTACACATAATATACCTGAGGGGTAGAGGCCTATCATGGGGCATTTAAACACTCTGCAACACACTACACATTTATGTCAGGGAATGCTCCATATTGGCCATCTTACAAACTCATGTAGCAACTGGTTGTGAAATGGTGAATGTAGTCTAGGTAGTACAGTTCCGGTACAGCATGAATAGTGCTGGTTTGGGAAACATCTGTAGCCTTGAGTGACCACATGATGCTTCATGATGATGGCTTGTGGTACTATACCCCATCCTGTTATTGTAACCACAGTACTACACATAGCTTTCATTGCTATACACATTGCTATACACCTTAATGTTGCATGTGTGCACACATATGCACCTCTAAACAATATGCCTACCAATCACCATTTGCACAACTGACACATATATGTCTTGTGATGCTACTGAGTAGCTAGGTCATATGACACACATTGGGTATGTGTAGTGTTTAAATATGCAGTTGTGTTTTAGCATGCCATGTCATGGATGACACTGGCATGTCCACAATATGATCTACACTCACCATAAGGACTGTACATTGGGCATGTGGCCGAATGGTATTCCATCAATTATCCATGCACCACTGATGATGTTGTGTGAATACTCATCATGCATGTGCTAAAAATGTGTCTACAATTATTTGCTAAAGACATAGAGGCTGTAATCAGCATTGGATACCTATCTGACACACAGATACGCATCCAGCCATGGTATGTACACCTGTTTGTTATGGTGCACAGTACATTACAGAGTTTTGAATACCTGCACAGCTATGTTGTGTCCATGTATGCATTGTGTTCCGGGGGAGGCCCATCACCTAATAACAAAACACATGGATCAAAGCCATGTATACTGTTAGTAACAAGGACTGTCTACACTTGCACTGCATGCTGTTGAGCAACACATGTCCTGCATGCTGAAATGTGTGATATGAGTGTTTTGCTTGTGATACTGTACCCCACCATCACCTGCTATTGTGTATGTTCTGAGATTGCTGGTGTTGTGTGTGTCTGCTTTAGGGAGGAGTGTATTTCTGTGTGTGTGCGTGTGCGCATGTGGTCTGACATCATGTTCAGGTCTTAAAGTGTGATTCCTGTTTTCCTCTCACAGGTGCCGAGGTGGGGCTGGTTCAGTACAGCAGGGAACCTGATATCACTGAGACAGTGATCATGAGGATAGGTGTGTTGCGGCACAGACAGGTTTGTCAGGGTCTGTTGTTGGGCCACCAATTGACAGTACACAAGTCTCCACCCCATCCATGCACACAGTCATACTGCCTGTACATCAGTCATCACCACTGCCCTTAGCTGAGGGACAGTGTACGGCTGGCACTGGCCAGGACAGTGTGGTATCTACGGCACATGTATCAGGACACAGCAGCCATAGCCAGATGTCTGGAATGGTACCACATATGCAGATGCCCAGGGGGTTTTGTCAGAGCAATGCTGGTCATCATGCCCCTGGCAAAAGTGCCACACCTCTTTCTTCCACACGCATGCTCCAGGCTGTCATGGAGGCACAGATACGAATGGAGCGGTACACCAAAAAGGGACTAAGGGCACAGAGGGCTCATAACACCTCTGTAAATGATGGTATCCATGACCTAGCAGGTGCCATACGTAATTACACTGAGGGCATTGATAGACATTGGGGTGAGACATTGTATGTCCTCCACAATGTCATGTTCATGTGTCAGGACAGTGTGGGATGGTTGAGACGTCGAGTGGACGTATGCCAGCAACATCAGCAGCTGGAGATCTCCGTGGACGTCCAGCAAGTCACAGCCACTCCCGTAGTGCCAGTACCAGCCCCAGCAATGTTAGGGGGGGGCTGTCCATAGACCGTCCTAGAAGACCATGTGCATGTGGCTCTGGCCAGTCCCAGCAGGGACCTGGATCCAGTGGACATATGTCAACTTCTTCAGATAGTACCCAGTCTGGATTAGTACCTGATACTGTCTGTAGCACCCCTGCTAGGTGCAGGCTCTGTATCCGTGGCCAGAGACGGTGATCTGTAAAGCCTGCCAGGTACAGTCTGTAGGTGTCTCACAAATCCCCGTATATGGCAGCCACATGGAGGAACTGTGTGCATGCAGGCACACACACATAAACCCGAAACCTAGGGAAAACACATACCCACACACATTACATCAACACTGGCCTATAACAGAACTCATGGCCCCTCACACACACATGTCAATTATATGGCTCAGTGTAGGCCTCTGGCAAACCAACAACACACCCTGTGCATATGATGAAACCTGTGCCACCTTTTTTCATCTGTAACATTGATGCAGGAACAGGCTAACATGGTGCTGATGCACAGGGTGACTTTAATAAAGTATAGCAATGGTTGAATGTGTAGCATGTTGTCAGCAGTAAAGTGCAGTGATATCCTTGAAGGTGTAGCTGAGCAGGCATGATGCATTAAAGCTGTAATTAGCAATGTTGTATTGTTTCCACCAGTGTTTATTCCAATTGTGTTTTGTGTGCCCATGTGCCACTTGGCTGATGTGTGAAGTTGTGTCAACATGCATTATACAGTGGACAGTAAGTGTGGGCTGTGTGCAGCACAGGTTTGCAGGTGTACATTTGTGAACATGGTGGAGGTGCACTGTCTGCATGTACATGCATATTGGACACATGGGCAGGGTGACATGCCCTGTATTGGCCAGTGTTAACATTCCATACTTTCTATTGGTGGCCAGTATGCATTGTACTACACACATTTTGGAACTTGAGTACGTATGTGTGTGTATGACACAGGTTGACTGTGCTGTGGGTGATGCTGTTGTTGCTATCTGTCATGGGTTTGCATTACTAAGGTTAACACTGTCCCAGCTGCATAATCCTTTATTAATGCACACTGTTTACCTACAGGGTTGCATGGACCGTGCTATCACAAACACAAGAAATTCTCACTTATACAGTAAAAGTGCATTAGTCTCATGGACCATTGCCATAAATTAAATATATAATAGAAGGTGTGAAGTTGTACCAAAAGAGTTACATACCAAGAAGGGATAACCTCTCTGGTCAGTATCACTGGGAAAATACAATCCCTCAATAAACATACAAGGCAAGCTTCAAAATACAAAATGGCTAGCATTCCAAAGACAACACTAAAGCTTTCTTCAGTGTTGTTCATAATCTATAGGGGAAATCTCAGATTGGGTCACAGTTAATGTAAATGGTCACAAAGTACACTTATCTGACTGACATTACCAATTCCTTGTCAGACAGTTTGAATGCGGATTTCACCACCCTGTCATTACACAAGGGCCACATTTCCAGACCTGAAGAATGTAAAACCTGATGATTCATAGACACTCTAGTTAAAACATCTCTTTAACAAAGTACACACCACAGTGGCAATGGTACTGGACAGTGTCCCTGGCTGTGTCATACACAAGCTGACATATGAAGTCACCACTCACCTAAATGCTCTGTCCAGATGCAGCCTCTATACAGGTTACATACTTGTGGAATGACCCACGGTAATGGTGTTCACATTCCACAAGGGTTGAGCTACAATGTTTTCTTCTTCTCCTTTCAGATGCTCCCATTCTGGGTCGCCACAGTACATAATTTCTTTCTGCCGTCTGCATCCACCTGCATGTCCTCTCTCACCACAGCCATAAACCTCATCTTAGGCATTCCTCTTTTCCTGTTACCTGGTGGCTTCATCCTTAGCATCTATTTCACAATATACTCTGCATCCCTCCTCAGCACATGTACAAACCAACTTAATCCTGCCTATCTGGCATGGTCTACTAATCTTCAAACCTGGCCAGATCCTCTAATATACTTATTCTTAAACATGTCCACCCTCGTCACACCCAGTGCAAATGTTAACATAAATTAAGGGTAGAACTACAACAGGTCCTGGAAACTCTCACCCTATAAGCCAGACCAATGTTATCTGGAAGGCTATGGAGCACAGAATTATGGAATTCATTAACAGAGACATTATGAACCTGCAAACACTGCATCATACCCACTTAGGTTCTCTAAAGGCCAGATCATGGCTCCTACACCTAGTAGACTTCAAGCCAGTCAACAAGGCTATAGGTGAGGGAGGGGAGGTCAACACAGCCAAGCTATAGCTCACCAGCAATTCATACCCATCCCACATACTGGTATTATACATAACCTCAACAGACTGACCATAAACGATTGTTAGATGATGGCTTGACAACTGACGCACAGATGTAGGACACACAGTAACATTTTCAGCCTCCATGTACTATTCTATGCCAGTAACAAGTGGCATTCACCCTGCACTCAGTCCTGGGACCACTCCTGTTTGGCAAATAGCTTTCTTACGTACAAGCAAACACAGTAGGGAAATGTCTGCCCACGTTTGATGACAATGCATACTGTGGGCTATACTTTATTCTCCAGATGACACACATATCCTCCAAAAGGGTATCATACAGACACCTGGTGTCAAACTCATGCTGTAAAGCTATAAGCCAAAGAAAGCATAGTTATCCACTTTTAGAAAACAAAGTATCCCCAGAGTACCACATAGGTAGTAGCCCCCAAAATGTGGAACAGGTACTAATGTATACATAGAGCCATGTGTTAAGTCATCTCTCCTTTGATAATCACATTACCAAAGGGTTTTGGAAATCCCTCTGTGGAGCACATAAGCAATAAAGGGTTTGCATGCAGATCCACAGAGGTTGTTGCACACCTATAATGATTAGTCATCTTTGCCAGACTTTGCTTGCTTTGGAACAGGTTTCAAATATACCTTAAGCATAAACACTCACTCACACTCTTCAATAGAAACCGTGATGAGTGGATGTGAAATGGAAGATGTAGCCCAGGAATCACTGCAGTGGCTAAGCTGGTCACAAGCATACAAAAGTGACCTAAGGTCTGGAAAGTGCCAGCATGCTCTGGCAAAGATAATAGATGTATTCATGGAGAGAGCAGAGTACCCACCTATGAAATACTTGAGGTCACATATATGTATATGGATTTGCCCCACAGCTACCTTACATGTGTAATGCACATACAGTTGTCATTGTGATATGTCATACACTAGAAAAATCAAAACCCACTCCACATTGGCCAACAGTGTCACACACCTGGAGCACACACACACACACACAGTCAGCAAGTGCGAGATTCAAACTCTTTCCTAACTACATTATGATATGACAGCAGTATGCATTTACACGCCACACTATACACATTACTGGGATTTCACATTTCCACAGGTATATTTGTAGGATGGTGACATCATCAGACTTGATGAAGATGAGTATACCACTTTTAAGGGGTGTGAGTAGTCTCCAAAAAGGTTGCTCCTTCCCAGGGAGACACACACACACAGTTGGCAAGTGCAGGATTCAAACCCCTACCTAACTACATTATGATACTACAGCAGTATGCATTTACACGACGCGCTATACACATTACTGGGATTTCACCTTTCCACAGGTATATTTGTAGGATGGTGACATCATCAGACTTGACAAAGATGAGTATACCACTTTTAAGGGGTGTGAGTAGTTTCCAAAAAGGTTGCTTATTCCCAGGGAGACACACACACAGTTGGCAAGTGCAGGACTCAAACCCCTACTTAATTACATTATGATACTACAGCAGTATGCATTTACACAACACGCTATACACATTACTGGTTTTCACCTTTCCACAGGTATATTTGTAGGATGGTGACATCATCAGACTTGACAAAGATGAGTATACCACTCTTAACGGGTGTGAGTAGTCTCCAAAAAGGTTGCTCCTTCCCAGGGAGACACACACACACACACACACACAGTTAGCAAGTGCAGGATTCAAACCCCTACCTAACTACATTATGATACTACAGCAGTACACATTTACACGACACACTATACACATTACTGGGATTTCACCTTTCCACAGGTATATTTGTAGGATGGTGACATCATCAGACTTGACAAAGATGAGTATACAACTTTTAAGGTGTTTGAGTAGTCTCCAAAAAGGTTACTCCTCCCCAGGGAGACACACACACTCAGTTGGCAAGTGCAGGTTTCAAACCCCTACCTAACTACATTATGATACTACAGCAGTACACATTTACACAACGCACTATACACATTACTGGGATTTCACCTTTCCACAGGTATATTTGTAGGATGGTGACATCATCAGACTTGACAAAGATGAGTATACCACTTTTAAGGTGTTTGAGTAGTCTCCAAAAAGGTTACTCCTCCCCAGGATGACACACACACAATTAGCAAGTGCAGGATTCAAACCCCTACCTAACTACATTATGATACTACAGCAGTATACATTTACACGACACGCTATACACATTAGAGGGATTTCTTCTTTCCACAGGTATATTTGTAGGATGGTGACATCATGAGACGACAAAGATGAGTATACCACTTTTAAGGGGTGTAAGTAGTCTCCAAAAAGGTTGCTCTCTCCCCAGGGAGAGACAGACACACACACACATATATATATATATATATATATATACACACACACACACACACACACACACACACAGTTGGCAAGTGCAGTGTTCTTAATCCAAACTAAGTACGTCTTTACACTTCAGCAAGCAATATGGAGTTACAGGGTGCAATACAGACATTACTTGCTGACAGTTTGCACAAAGTTTTTTTCACATTTGCTAACCTCAGCAGGCTTATCATACTAGGTGTACTGTGAGTATATTGTATGCATAGGCCATGATCATATCATATATGGGTTGATGCACCACATGATGGCACATACAGGGTCAAACCTTGAGTAGCATCTTACCTTCACCTACATGATACTGCAATATAACAGAAAGATGATAAACGTCAACAATTGGCTGACCTTCTGATGTCATTCAAAGGGGATCCAGTCTCTGTCTGCCTGTGATGACATGATAGCCAAGCCTTGTTGCTTCGCTACAGATGGTTTGCACCTGTCGCCCCTATGCTTCTGAATACTGGCCAAGGCTCTTGCTGTCCCCATATTACCTTTTTTAGGCAAGGTTCAAAGGTTCAAAGGTTCAAAGGTTCATAGGTAGGTACTAGGCTATCGGCCGTGGGGCCTATACAAGCCAAGCCAAAAAGGTAACCTGGCTTTTGCCACCCAAGAAATTTATTTTCCTGTGCCACTGTCGAGCAGAGACACAGAAGTGATCCCCAGAGTGAATTTCTTATTTCCCATCCAATCATCAAGATTTTTCTTGAAGAGTGCTAATGAGGAGCTTTGTTTGATATAGATAGGTAGTTTATTCCGGAGTATGTGAAGTCTCTGGGACAGGAATCTATCCCTCCAGCATGTTCTGTTTATTGTGGTGACAAGGTTTAGGTCCTTAGATCATGTAGGTTCATAGGTAGGTACTAGGCTATCTGCCCAAGGGCATTTATAAGCCGAACCAGAATGTATTGGCTTTCGCCTCCCTTTTAAATTAGTTTCCTGGGCCTCTGTCTAGCAGGGCCACTGAAGTGATCCCAGGGGAAAATTTACAATTTCCCATCCACTTGTCAAGATTCCTCTTGAAGACAGTCTGCGAGGGGCTCTGCCTAACATCAACTGGGATTCTATTCCAGAGCGAGGGAAGTCTCTGGGACAGGAATCTGTCCCTCCAGCACGTCCTGTTGATTGCTTTGCTGAGGTTTAATTCACTGGAGCGTGTGGCTCTAAGAGAGTTGTTTTTCTTGAGGTGGAGCATGTCCATTAATTCCGGGTTGGACATGGCCTTATACATCAGGCATAGATCACCTCTGAGCAGGCAGTAAGCAACCGAGTAGAGTTGGAGTTTCTTTAGTCGAGCTGCATAGAGCATCTCTTTGAGGCCCATGATCCTCTTGGTGAGGTACTTCTGTGGTCTTACCAGCTGTTGCATGTGCCAATTAAGGTACATACCAAATGGGGCATTGTACTCTATTATGGGCCTAACGAGTGATGAGTAGAGGGGCACAATGACCTCTCTTGATCAAGAGGTGAACCCTTTTGTGATTAGGTGGGCTACATAGAAGGAATATCTAACCACTTTGGCAATGTGATTATTAAAGGAGAGGATACTATCTACCTGGGTTCCCATGTCCCTAATTAAATTTTCCATACCTAGTGGATTACCACCTATGTGGCAATTCATGGGCACTTTGTTTTTTCCAAAGGGGATGACTATGCATTTTTTGGCATTCAGTTTGAGGCCATGGTTTTGACACCAGGTATATGTCTCTGTAAGACCCTTCTGGAGGATGTCTGTGTCAGCCGGAGAGTCGATTATGGCCCCCAGTTTGCAGTCATCTGCGAACTTGGTCAGCCATAGTCCTCCCGTGCTTGCCTGTACCTCAGAGAAGTATATACTGAACAGGAGGGGTCCCAGGGCCGAGACCTGTGGGATGCCACTTGTGACTGGCTTAGAGTCGGACATCGCACCTGCAACTCTGACCATGTGTGTTCTATCCGTGAGCCAGTTGGCCACCCATCTCGTGACATAGGGGTTAATGTTCAAGCTGATTAGCTTGTCTATGATGTCAGAGTAGGGAATGGTGTTGAAGGCCTTAGTGAGGTCCAGGTACCTTCCCTTCATCTATGGCTTGGTAACTGTTTCAAAGAAGTCAACTAGGTTTAGGAGGCAGGATCTGCCTTTAACAAAGCCAAATTTGGTAGGGTCTAGTGTCTGGAGGTTCCCAATGCCTCTGTTTATGAGTTCCATGATAATTCGCTCCATAGCTTTGCAGACCAAGCTGGTCAGGCGTATAGAGTGATAGTTCCCAGGTTCTGTTGTGGCACCACCTTTGTGGAGCAGGATGACTGTTGCTGTACGCCATTCTTTGGGTACATAGCCTGTGGTAAGGCTGAGTCTGAACAGTGGATTTAGGTGATGGTTTAGTTCCTTTTGGAGCTTGTGTAAAGACGCAGCCTGGGACCCCATCCAGTCCCATTGATGCTGTGTTCTTAGCTTTGGAGAGGGCTGTTTTTACCTGAATGTCCGTGATGTCTGGGGCTCTGCATTCTTCTGGGATGGACACAGGCCCTTTTGGGGGAGGGGGGGTAAAGTTTGCACTAAACTTGCCCGCCAGGATGTTGGCAATGTCAGTTGGTTCAGTGTATTTTTTGCCATTTTGCAGTAGCTCAAAGCATATCTGAGAGTTGCCACCTAAATGTTTGATATAGCTAAAGAAGGCTTTGTGGTTATCTTTAGATTCCTTGGCAATTTTTCTTTAGAAACTGGCCCTGGATGATTTTATGAGCGATCGTAGTTTCTTGCTAATAATGATCAGTGATGCCTTTTTGGAATTTTGCTCTATCATGTAGTAGTTTATTCCTTCTGTTGTATAGCTTATTTATGGCCAAGGACCACCAGACTGGTTTCCTCTTTTTGGAGGAGTGAGTCTTGGTTTTATTCGGGATGGCTCAATCCATGTATCCCTGTAGATGCTCATCTAATGCACTTGTACAGGATTCTGCGGATTGGATAGCATTATCCTGTAGCAAGGGGGCTTTGAAACTTTCCACTTCGGTCTTGAGAAGTGTGAAGTTTGCTTTTGAAAAGTTTTTCACAGTGGTTTCCTTGACTGGGGGTGGGGTCGGGATGTGGATGTCCAGTGTGATTACTTTATGATCTGATCTTACCAGCAAGGGGTTTACCTCTGGTGTGGAACACTGATCCCCCATGTTGGTGATGATCAGGTCCAGTATGTTGTCACCTCTAGTGGGCATGGTGACCAGCTGTTCCAAGGCATTTGAGTTTATAAACTCTAGGAAGCATTGGGCAAAGGAGTTTGTACTTGAGTAATTCTCCCAGTCAATGTTTGGGTAGTTGAAATCCCCTAATATCATGGTATTTAGTAGGACCTTTATATTTTCCGGTGTTCTCAGGAATGCTGAGTGAGGGTCCTGAGACAAGGTAGGTGATCTGTAGCAGGCTACAATCTGATAAGCAGCTTTGCACCCACTGTTAGTTGCACTTGGATGGTCTCCAAGGCCTCGTGCTGTGCCACTAAACTGGAGGTGTGGGTATCCTTTATGAAAATGGATACACCCCCTCCTTTTGTATTTCGGTCTGGGTTTTGGGGCTGAAGCTGAGAGAGATTGGGATTTCTTTAAGTGGAGCATGTCCAACAGCTCTGTGTTTGACATAGCTTTGTATGTTAGGCAGAGATCACCTCTGAGTAGGCGATATGCGACAGAGTAAAGCTGGAGTGTTTTGAGACGGTCTGTGTAGGGCATGTATTTGAGGCCGCTAATCGTCTTTGTGAGGTATTTCTGCGGGCTTTCCAGTTGTTGTAGATGTCTTGTGAGGTACATACCAAAAGGGGCATTGTACTCTATAATGGATCTAATGAGTGATGAGTAGAGGGGAACAATTACCTCTTTTTTTCTGCATAAGAAACCTTTTGTGATGAGGTGTGCCACATAGAAGGATTTCCTGACTACTGTGGCGATGTGATTATCAAAGGAGAGTCTACTGACCACCTGTGTCCCAAGGTCTGTTATCACACTTTCAGTGTTAAGTATACTACCACCTATGTTGTAGTTCATGGGTACAGATTTTTTACCAAAGGGGATGACAATGCACTTTTTGGCACTGAGCTTGAGGCCATGGCTTTGACACCAGGCATCTGTCTCAGTGAGGCCCTTTTGGAGTATGTCCACATCATTAGTAGTTTTGATTATGGCTCCTAGTTTGCAGTCATCTGGGAACTTCATTAGCCAAAGACGTTCTGTATTAGCCTGTACTTCAGGGAAGTAGATACCAAACAGGACAGGACACAAGACTGAACCCTGTGGTACTCCACTTGTCACTGGTCAGAAGTTGGACTTGGAGTCTGCTACTTTCACAGTGTGGGTTCTGTCAGTGAGCCAGTTGGCAACCCATCTTGTGACATAGGGATTAATACCTAGTTTAGTGAGTTTATCTATAATTCCAGAGCGAGGGATGGTGTCAAAAGCCTTGGCAAGATCTAGATAGGCTGTGTGAACCACCTTAACCTTGTCTACAGCTTTGGTGACTTCTTCGAAGAAGTCTATCAGGTTTAGGAGACATGATCTGCCTTTTACAAACCTGAAATGGTTGTGGTCCAGAGTTTGGAGATTACCAATGTCTTTGTTTATAAGTTCCATAATGATACGTTCCATGGCCTTGCAGACCAGGCTCATCAGGCTAATGGAGTGCTAGTTCCCGGGGTCCGTGGTGGCTCCCCCCTTGTGTAGTGGGATAACCGTCGCTGTGTGCCATTCAGCAGGCACAAAGCCTGAGGTGAGGCTATGATTGAACATGGTACTTAGGTGTGGTGCCAGTTCATTCTGTAGTTCTTGTAGAATGCAGCCTGGGATGTTATCTGGTCCCATGGATGCTGTGTTCCTGGCTTTGGAGAGTGTTTTTTACCTGTGCAGCCATGATGGCAGCAACTTTGCATTCTTCCGATATAGAGATGGGCTCTTTCATGGATGAGAGGGGGGTAAAGTTAGCACTGATCCTATCTGCCAGGATGTTGGCAATATCAGTTGGATCTGTATATTTAGTGCCATTGTGCTGTAACTAAGAGCAGACCTGAGTGTTGCCATTGTGATTCTTGACATAGCTATAAAATGCTTTGTGGTTGTCTTTAGAATCAGTGGCGATTTTGTTTTCATAACTAGCTTTGGAGGATTTTATCAGGGATCGTAGCTTCTTACTGAGGCTGACCAGGGAGCTCCTCCACTCATGGGTTTTACCCTCTTTTGCAACAGTTTCTTCCTTCTGTTGTGCAGTTTGTTTATGGCAGGGCACCACCAGATTGGCTTCCTTTTCTTGGAGGATAGCATCTTGGTTCTGTTTGGGATAGCACGATCCATGCACTCATGTAAGTGCTTATAAAGTGCAATTGTGTAGGATTCAGTAGTCGTAACTGTATTGTCCATCTGCATGGGTGTCCTGAGGTTCACCACTTCTGTCTTAAGAGTCATGAAGTTGTCTTTGGAGATAGTTTTTAACATGGTTTCCTTAATGGGGGTGGGGGTGGGGGCAGAATGTGGATATGTAGGGTAATTAGCTTATGGTCAGATTGGACCAATGAGGCGTTGACTTCAGGTGTGGAACACCGGTCGCTCAGGACAAACCAAACCCTGTAACCAACACAAATAACCACAAAGTGAGCTAAATGCTACTCATTAACAGAAGTCTCAGCCTCCAGATGCACACACTCGAGGCACTTCTCAGTATGGAGAATATTGATATCTGTGCAGTAACAGAAACCTAGTTCAAGGCTCTAGAGAGCACACCAGCACTACCAGGATACTACTCATTCCATACCTACCAGCATCAGAACCTGGATCATAGCACATAGGGTGGGGATGTATCCATATTCATCAAGGATACCTACACCTCTCTCTACATGCTCTCTACAGGATATGTACCCATAGAATGTTGCACAGCAACATTCTTCCCACTCCACAGGGGTGGGGCCACAAAAGACCCTTGGCATTCACGCTCTATGAACCTGATGAGTCTGATCTGCAAGGCAATCATAATGGAAGTCAACAATAAAGACATTGGGAACCTTCACACAGTTGAGCACACCCAGTTTGGCTTCGTCAAATGCAGATCACGCCTGAACTGGGTGGATTTCTTTGAGACAGCTACCCAGGCTATAGATAATTGAAATGAGCTCCACACAGCCTACCTATACCTCGCTAAGGCCTTTGACACCATTCCCCAGTCAGGTATCATAGATGAACTCTCCAACCTGGGCATGAATCCATACATCACAAGGTGGATTGAAAACTGGCTCACAGATAGATCCCACAAATTAAGAGTTGCTGGCTACATGTCAGACTCTACACCAGTAACAACTGGTATCCCCCAGGGTTCAGTCCTGGGGTCCCTCCTGTTTGGTATAGACTTCTCAAAGGTACATGCCAACACAGGAGGGTTGTGGTTGACTAAGTTTGCTGGGAACTGTTAAGTGTCTGCCATAACAGATTCCCCGGATGACACAAATATTCTCCAGAAGGGACTCTATGAGACAGATGTGTGGTGTCAGAATCATGGCCTCAAGCTCAATGTGGAAGAATGCATAGTAATCCCCTTTGGTGAAAACAAAGTACCCACAAACTACCACATAGGTGTTACCCCTTAAAACTGACAAGGTAATAAGGGATCTGGGGACACAAGTAGATAGTCATCTTTCCTTTGACAACCTTGTTGCCAAAGTGATTGAGAAATCCTATGTGGCCCACCTAATCAACAAAGGGTTTGCATCAGGATCAAAAGAGGTAGTGGTGGCCCTCTACTCTTAAGTCATCAGACACATCATTGAGTACAATGCACCATTTTGGATGTACTCAACTAAGCATATCCAGCAGCTGTAGAGACCAAAGAGGTACCTCACCAAGAGGATTACTGGCCTCAGACAGTTATGTTATGCAACACAACTGGTAAAACTAAATCTGTTCTCCGTTGCGTACCACCTACTCAGAGGCACACTCTGCCTAACATCCAGTGCCATGTCCAACACATAACTGTTGAACATGCTCCATCTACAGATAACAACATTGAGTCGCACTACACACTCCAGGGATATGAACCTCATCACAACAATGAAGACAACATGCTGGTGGGATAGAGTACCATCCCAGACACTTGCCTTACTGTGGAACAGACTCCCAATGTACATTAGACAGAGCCCCTAGCTGACACTCTTCAATAGGAACCTTGATGAGTGGATGGGAAACAGACAATTCACGCCAGGTGTCACATCAGCAGCCCCACTAGAAAGGGGCTTAGGGTACTAACTATTAGAACTAGGGCTTGGGAGACTATCCAGTGGGGTGGTGAAAGCTGCACAACTTGCCTAGGCTAATATATGCCTTTGTGAAGATAGTCTACTACATACCTATGAACCTATGTGACAGGTACATGTCTACAGATAGTAGATGTGTACTTCATTGTACAGTCATGTTGAACAGCAGGAACATGGACCACATACACTGTAATGCTTACAGATACTGGTGGCTGTTATGTACAGTGGGTGAGATGTGCACCTCATGTCTTTTGTGCCATTGGAATGTGTGCTGGGTGGGACAGTCCTGGATGGCTCCCTGTCATGGTCACCCTCTTACACACATCTCTGCCCATTATACTGTGTTCCCCCTACACACACACACACACACACACACATATATATATATATATATATATATATATATATATATATATAGGTACATAGGTAGATATGGCCAGAGTGTGCAGCTATCACCACACATGGGATTAGTTCCCTAGGCCTCTGTGTAGTAGAGCTGATGAAGTGATCCATGGTGTGACAGTTCAGTTTCACATACACTCATCAAGGCTCCTCTGGAAGAGTGTCAGTTAGGGACTCAGCTTAATGTAGGTTGGGAGCCTGTTCCAAAGCAAGGGAAGTCTCTCAGTTAGTAATGTATCCCTCCAACATGTTCTATTTATTGTTGTGATGATGATATCCCTAGAGCATGTGGCACAGTGAGCTTGGGTTTACTTCAGATAGCGCATGTACATCAGTTCTGCATTGGACATGGACCTGTCTGTTGGGCAGAGATCGCCTGAGTAGACAGTATGCAACAGAGTACAGACTGAGTTAAATTCAGTCTTATTGCATGGGGCAACTGTTTGAGGCCAGTAATCCTCTTGTTGAAGTACTTCAGTGGTCTTTCCAGCTGCTGAAGGTGCCTAGTCAGATTCATCGCAAGTGTGCCATGATACTCTCTGATGGGTCTGATGACTGATGAGTACAGGGAACCTCCTTTGACCTACATGCAAAGACCTTGGCAATTTGTGGGAACACATATCATGATTTTCTAACTACTTTGTGAATGTGTTTCTGGAAGTAGAGATGACTATCCACATGTGTCCATAGATCCCTTATTATTACCTCCATATTTAGGGTGTTGGCACCTATGTGGTATTTGTATGACTGTAGCTCGAGGCCATAATTTTGACACCACATCTGTCTAACTGAGACCCTTTTTAAGGATGTCTCTGTTGTCCCAAACATCGATTATGACAACCTTTTTGTAGTAATCCACAAACTTTGCTAACCATAGCCCTTGTGTGTTTGACTGTATTTCTGAAAAGTACACACCAGACAGGAGGGGCCCCAGGACTGAGCCATGGGGGACAGCAGTTGTTACCAGCTTGAACAGAAGACCACAATTCTTACCTTGTGGGATCTATCTGTGCCCCAGTTGGCAATCCATCAGATGACGTACGTGTTTATGCACAGGTTGTTGACTTTGTGGATACGACATGTGTGTGTGTGGAATGTTGGAAAAGGGCTTTTCAAGGTCTATGTAGGCCGTGTGGAGCTCATTTCATTGATGTATGTCCTGGGTGACTGCCTTGAAAACTGTTTAGCAGGTTTAGGAACCATGATCTTCCCCTGACCAAACCAAAATGGGTAGGGTTGGGTGTTTGTAGGCTCCCAATAGCTCTGTTTATGAGTTCCATAATGATGGACTCCATGGCCTTGCAGATCAGGCTTATTAGGCTTATAAGACTATAGTTCCCATGGTCTGTTGTGCATCGACACTTGTGGAGTGTGCCAAATGTTGCTGTAACCCATTCAACAGTTTCATATCCTGTACAGAGGGTCAGTCTCAACAGAGTTCAGGTGCAGGGTCTGTTTGTTTTGGAGTTCACATATGACAGAGCCAGGGAAACCATGTCATCCCATAGACATCGTGTTTTTAGGTTTGGATAGAGCTATTTAACCACTGTATATGTGATTTCTGGGTTTTCTAAATCTCCAGGTATGGTAATGGGCCCTTTTGTCAGTGAGAGGGGGGGTAAATATGTATGAACCTGTCTGACAAGATGTTGGCAATGTCAGTCATGTACATGTATTCATTTACACTTTGCACTGACTCAGAACATATATGAATTTACATTGATATTTATGACATAGCGAAAGAAAGCTTCATGGTTCTCTATGGACTCTTTGGCAATATTTTTGCCAGAACATGGCATGGATAATGTTAGGAGTGCTCATTGTTTCTTGATGATACTGATCGGAGATTTATTGATTGTCTTTGGATTTTCACTTTCTTTGAACAACTTAAGTACTTGTAGTACATAGTTTGATCCAATATATTATATGGGTCTGTTTTCATATCACTGTGTGCAGAAGGCAGGATTGGTGAATAGTGGCAAGTGTCTGGAGTAAGAACTGCAACTGCCAGATATGTGTGGCCCACTGCTGTACTCAGACATGGCCTACGTGTGTGAGCATGCCCAGTATGACCTTTCAGTATGTTGTTGACTGACATTTGCTTCGTTTGTTTATGTGTGTGAGCGTACCCAGTATGACCTTTGAGTATGTTGCTGACTGAAATTGTCTAAATTTGTTTAAGTGTGTGAGCAAGCCCACTATGGGCATATATACTATATGTGTGCGAAAAATAAAGTTGGTTTTTACTTCAGGGCTCACTTTTGTGTTGTACATCGACAGGAAGCACGCTGTGCCTGCAGGGCTTCCATGAGTGAATTTGCATAGACTTATCAACATTTCTACATACAGGGGGGGCAGCTATTATTTGTACATTTCTACCCGGGGGGGGGCACACCTGATTGTTACTGTGGGTGTACATAGGATGAGAGGTACACCTGACACTTATACACATTTGCTAGGCCTGCACTGCTATGCCAGGTTCTCCATTTCAGTCTGTACTGTTGCCTATTGTACTGGCTTGAGGCATACCACTGTACTACAGACCTTAGCTTCCAATTACACACATACTAGTTTGTGACTTCATAGCCTACCCAACCCACATCACACTGCCTGGCCTGCTGTTATCTGTCTGCATAGGCCTGGGGGGAGGTTACTCGTATGCCTCTTCAGAGGCATGATACAGCATTTATTTGTGTTTGTGTTTGCCTACAATTGTCCTGCTGGCTGTGACTGTTAGGCATGTGACCCCCTCCCCAAATGGTATGTGTGAGTGACTTAAGTTGTGTCTGTGCCAGTGAAACGCTGTCATGGCTTAGTGGTTCAGTACTGTGACTATAGTGCACAGTATCCTGAGTTCGAGCCCTGACACTGCTTTTTATTTTCCTGCTTGGCAGACCTGACTGGTTAAGGAACAATAAAGCAGGTGTGAGCGTGTTTACCCAACTTTGTTCGACTTTGCCCAACATTGCCCAACTTTGGCCGACGTTGCCCGACGTTGCGCTGGTTAGCGAGGTGCACAGCTATGCGCAATTGTATTTAAACATGCTCAATACTGGTAAAATTTGCTTAGCAGTGCTTTATATTGCTTAAAATAGGGACTTATGCCTCAGGTGGTGCTGCAGGGCTGCCTGTGTCGGATGCACATATTACACTCCCTATACATGTTTGAAAACAGGTAGTGTCAAGTTAGGCATCCCTTTTACTGTATGTGCGAGTCAGAGAGAGGTGTCATTTCCAGGGTTCCTACTGAGTCAGTGTATGTGCTATGCGTTGCCTCTTTGCCAAGGCCAGCACATATTGGGCACGCCTTCTTCTGCCTACTGGGGCAAGCTCAGGTTGTTCCGCCTCTGAGTCACACTGTGCCTGTGCAGGCCTTGGCAATGGTGGGGGGCTGTTTGGCCCTGCCCCATGTTGTTCCTGCTGCAGCTGTTTCTGCAGGATCATATTGTGTAGCATGGCACATACCATGACAATCTGGGTACATGTAGATGGTGAGAACTGCAAGGCTCCACCAGATGTGTCCAGGCACCAGAACCGTGACTTGAGCATCCCAAACACACACTCAATTATGTTTCTTGTTTGTGCGTGTGCCTCATTATGGAGTTCTTGTTCGGGTGTGTGTGCATTTCTGATGGGTGTCATCAGCCACAGCTCCAGTGCCTATCCAGCATCCCCCACTAGGTGACCATCAGGGATGTCCCCATTTGCAAATATCTGGTACAGCTGCGTCAGATGCCAGATGTGGGAATCATGATAGCTTCCAGGGCAGCCAGCACACACATTCATTATTATGCCCTGGGCATCGCACATGACCTGGCAGTTGATGGAGGGGAAGCCCTTGCGGTTGATGTAGACCCTACCCCACTCACTGGGTGGTGCTTTGATGTGTATGTGCGTGCAGTCTATTGCACCCACTACTTCAGGGTATTCTGCTATTTGGTGGAAAAGATGCATATTGCTGGCCAATGCCTCACGGGAATTTGGGAAATATACGTGCTCACCAACAGGTGCTGACATGGCATCCAGGAACTGGTGCAGTACCCTGGATGCTGATGCCTGTGAAATCCCCATCATATCACCAGTTGGTCTCTGGAAGGTACCTGTAGCTAGTATTCTTAGGCCAACACATACCTTGGTATCCACTGGGATGGGTTCCCCTCTGTTGGTTCTGTGTGTGAGACGTGGCCGGCACAGCTTAACAATTTGCTGCAGGAGGTCTCTGTACACCCTATAGCACTCCACTATCTCCAGCTCATGTAGCCCCTGGTAGGTTACCCTGGGTCTGTACACTCTTCTCCGTCTCCTCACTGTGGGTTTCTCAGCAGCATTCACATCACCACCCTCAGCACCTTGCACATGTTGGTTTATGATAGCAAGAGCAGCCCCTAACATTTTGTCTGACTTTAAAGTTTTTAAGCTTTCCCTCTTTGTATACTGCAGTGTTGCAGAGTTCTTGGGAAAAAACAGGGAAGAATGCTGTTTACAGAGTTTAAAGTGCTGGGCTGGGCTAATCTGCTGCCTGTGTAATTAGCTGATTCTGATATATTTCACATGGCAGCTCTGCTACTTCTCCTTGGTTAACTTCTTACTACTTCTTTTCCTTCCTTTTCCCTTTCTGTTTGCACCCAGGGTAGTGCCGCGCCGTGCAAACGAGCGCACATGCGTACACATGCTGTGTGCACTTTTGCAAGAAATTTCAGATATTTTCACGGTGTGCACCTTTGGTTTCTGGTTTTCAAAAAGGACAACTGTAGACACGCCTCTTGCAATCCTGAGCAACTCAGGGCAAACACAAGACACTGTGCTCTAATAAGCTTACAGCCTTTCTGACACACTCCGTCATGATATTGCCTATATTCTACTCTACTACTCACCTACTCCTACACTTACACTCTTGGGACATGGCTCACATGCTGGGGGAAATTGGGATTCACTATCCTTATCCTCATTTGCATAGGATTGCCTACTAATGCATGGTTACATCTCTTACACTGAGCTTCCCCCCCTTAGCAACCAGTACCCAGTGGCCATGTTGTCTTCAGCCTGCCATTCACCTGCATGTCAGGATAAGCTTTTTAGTGAAAATGGCTATTTTTGGCTATTTTTAAATTATTTTCTTGTTTTTTAAAGCACTGCACATTTGTGCAGTGCTGCGCTACGCATTAACATCGGAGATCGGGGAAAAACAAAGTTAGATTTTAATAATTTTAAACATTTATAAATGCCAATGGCCTTATATTTGGCCATTGGCATGCTTCCTCAACTGTATGCATCTTTTATTTGGAGCTGTCATAGCTCCGTTTAGCTATTTGCAGAACGGTATTCCGTTACCAACGGAGTACATTTCTGCAGATAACACTAATCTTCCATGGACAGGTTAGTGTTTCCTGGATTGGAAATTTACCTAATTTGCATAGCTCTCAGCAGCAAATGAGGTAATTTGAATACCATGACACTGTCCGTGCAAGAGTAGCTTTAGCAGCTCTCGTGCACCCCCATGCTGGCTGTACCTGGATCGCACGGCAAACATATTGCCTCCGTGAGCTCTTACACACTTCTTGCACTCCGTGCAAGCTTTCGTAAATCTAGCCCAGTATTCATAGTCCTGCTTAGGTGTATCAGGAAGTTTGCCTGGCTGAATCTAAGCACAGCTGATGTCTATTAATAGCTCCTCAGTTGCTCTTAGGCACAGTCAGTAGAAGTAGCTTTAAGTAGCCTGAGAAGATCTTAGGTAAATGAAGGTATAAAGAGATGTAAATGAGGAGTCTGTGGAAAATCTGTGGCTATCTTATGCTAATTAGGAGCCCTTCCCACCTTATTGCAATTAATAGTCACTTTTTAGCACTAGAATAATCACAGCTGTGCTTCTTCTATCTACTTTACAACTGGCAGAGTTGCATAACTTTGCTGTTAAGCTACCCTATTTCTTCTACTTAACAGCCAAGATGGATGAGATACAGGCAATGTAGTAATACATGGAACGCTAGCAGAAAAAAAAAAGGTAAAGTTGTAAAGGGTTTCTGTACAGTAATACCTGATTTTAACAGTGCTTTCATTATGTAAGAATCGCTACACACCCCCAAGCGCAGTTACGATTGGGTCTCACCTAAGGGACATTCCTTCACTCTGAACTATCCCTGTATATATCTTGCCTCATATTCTGGCCATGGAAGTTTACAGTTGTCAGTGTGGAAGTGGCTTAATTACAACAGTAATTAGAAACTGTCCCTGATGTTTTCTTCCGAATATATTTATGTGCTATCTGTGCGACAGCACTTGCAAAGTGCTTTACAGGCTTTCAAAACCAGTAGAAACACTTTGATCATTTTTTTTTGTAACAGGTAGTAATGGAGTAGATCAATCTCCATGCACTGCAAAGAGTTATGATTAGGTCTCACTAGTCCTAACCAGTTATTATGTGTTCGAACATGGATGCCAAGATTCACCTCTGAGTGAATTTCTTGGCATCCATGTCTCAAACGCATAATAATATGGTTATGATCAGACACCCAATCAAGGCCGTTTATGTTTCATGCATCGCAGAATTCCTCTATGTCATCAATAGAAATGATGCTTACTGTAAAAGTACCATTGGTCAGCATGTGTCAGTGCTGAGGGGTAAGGGACACAACTCCTAGTCACAGTGGAAAGGTTTCACTGTGCAGAAGTAGGTGATGCAAGACTTTTTTGGGCTGCACTGTTAGTTCCACATGCAGTGTCCTCACTTCCTTATGCTGACCCTTAAGTAGAGGAAGTTATTTCCATTATGAGAATGTTTTTTTCTTCTTCCATATTTTGTTTAGTGTTTTCTTCACATTTTTGAAAGAATTGCTGCAGTGGCCTTCTGTGTAACTGGACAGCTGTATGAGTACTGTCATCTTGTTACTGATTTTGAAAGGTGTCATATACAATGTCCCCTGCTTGTCATTTACAGCAGTATTGTCAGTCAATAACAGATTCAAAGTTTACACTATCTCTGCTTGTTTTATTCCCCCCCCCCATTTGCAAAATGGTGTTTCCCTTGTACCCTCAGAGTATCCATAAGGATGTGATTCTTCTTGTGACTGAAGCTGGCTCTTCTCTTGTCTTGCTTCCTGCTGCTGGCTCTTCTCGTGTCTTGTTTCCTGCTGCTGGCTCTTCTCTTGTCTTGCTTCCTGCTGCTGGCTCTTCTCTTGTCTTGCTTCCTGCTGCTGGCTCTTCTCTTGTCTTGCTTCCTGCTGCTGGCTCTTCTCTTGTCTTGTTTCCTGCTGCTGGCGCTTCTCTTGTCTTGCTTCCTGCTGCTGGCTCTTCTCTTGTCTTGTTTCCTGCTGCTGGCTCTTCTCTTGTCTTGCTTCCTGCTGCTGGCTCTTCTCTTGTCTTGCTTCCTGCTGCTGGCTCTTCTCTTGTCTTGCTTCCTGCTGCTGGCTCTTCTCTTGTCTTGCTTCCTGCTACTGGCTCTTCTCTTGCCTTGCTTCCTGCTGCTGGCTCTTCTGTTGTCTTGTTTCCTGCTGGTGGCTCTTCTCTTGTCTTGCTTCCTGCTGCTGGCTCTTCTCTTGTCTTGCTTCCTGCTGTTGCATTTAATCAATTGTTGTAACAAAAGTGACAAACTGACACCTTTCATCCATCTATGAAAACGTTAGTGAATGTGGACAACGATTGGCTCTGTATTAAACGTACGCCTTGCACTAGTTCTGACTAGTGGGTTTGTATGTTCTGTTCATAGTGAATGTGTTGTGCTGGCTACTGCTGTAGTACTGGTAGATATGCATGCATGTGTTTGCTGTGAGAATGTGTCAGTTAAGTAGAGTAAGGCATTTTATTCCTTTTTTGAAATCAGCTGCCCGTTTGCCCATTCAGATTGGCAACCATAAGCAGTAAGATCCCTGATACATGTAGACAGCGGTAAAAATGGAACTTTACACATTTCCCAAACAATTCATTTGTAAGTGGTTAAAAAGCATTAAACTGCATGTCTTACCAGTAAAGTAAGGAAAGTGCCCAATGGCTGGAAATAAATCACAGTGATTCCTGCCTTTTCCAACTTATTTCTGCTTGTCCCTTTTACTAAAAAATGATTTTACTTTGATGGTGTTTTACATAGTCTGTCAGTGCTGAACATAGGTAGCAGCAGCCCAGAGTGGAGGGCTGGTGGAAACCAGCATAAGTTGGGTCTGATTTACAGACATATGTAAATTACTCAGCCACACTGTGCTCTAAGAATCACACAGCAGCACAGGTGCAAGTGGAATAGGCTTTTTTTGTTTCACTCTGAGCCACCAAAACAATGCATTCCTGGATCACACAGGGATTAGGGGAGGAACATAGTAACTGAGACTGGAGACACTGATTCTAAAAGTTCCAGAGATAGGTTTACTATCATAATTTGGAAACGTGCTCGGTCGAGTAGCATGACATCGAAAATATACTTTCATAGAGATGGAAAATCGAAACCTACCATACCTTGCTTGAATATCGATGTCTGGATGGCACATGCAGTTCAATGGCCACATTTTAAAAATGGTGAATGCCAGACACTCGACTTTAACATGATTCAAGATTGGGACTGAAAAATGTTTTCATTATCGCCATTATTTTTCGATGACATGATGACTCGACCAAGTGCGTTTCTAACTTATGATAGTAAACCCCAGAGACATCACAGGATCTTACATCACATACAGTCTGACACTGGATACATTCAGATTCAATGGAGGGCATGCAACCTAGAGCTATGAGAAATGCTACTATGTTCTTATTATCTTCTGTGTCCGGAACACGCACAACAGTTAAATCCTAATGCCACATAGGTGGCAGTACACTAAACACCGAAAGTGTGATAACAGACTTAGGGACACAGGTGGACAGTGGTCTCACCTTCGATAACCACATCACCACAACAGTCAGGAAATCCTTCTACGTGGTACACCTCATAACTAAGGGCTTTTCATCCAGAAAAAAGGAGGTCATTGTTCCACTGTACTCATCCCTCATTAGACCCATTATAGAATACAATGCCCCATTTGGTATGTTCCTCTCAAGACATCTGCAACAACTGGAAAGGCTGCAGAAATACCTCACTAAAAGAATCATAGGCCTAAAGCAGATGCCCTATGCTGACTGTCTAAAAAAACTCCACCTATACTCTGTCGCGAATCATCTTCTCAGAAGCGATCTCTGCTTAACATACAAGGCCATGTCAAACCCAGAGCTGTTGGACATGCTACACTTAATCCCATTTCCTCAGCGCCACACGCTCCAGGGATCTAAACCTTGTCATCACAATGAACAAAACATGCTGGAGGGATAGGTTCCTGACCCAGAGACTCCACAGACTCTGGAATAGACTGCCCATATATATCAAGCAGAGAGCCTCTTTGGCCCTCTTCAAAAGGAACCTTGATGACTGGATAAGAGATAGGAAATTCACCCCGGGGATCACGTCAGTCGCCCTGCTGTGGGAAGAAATAGCCAGGGGAATTGTTATGGCTAGGCTTGTATAGGCCCTAGGGCCGATAGCCTAGTACCAACCTATGAACCTAAAAATCACACAACTCACCACCAAGAAATTTTTCTTCACAAATTTAAAACTATTCAGGATATATGTAAAGCTGTAGAATGGATACATACTGAAATGTTGGCACTCAGTAAGATGGAAAAAAAAGACCAAAAACCCAGAGGAGAGCAAATTAAAAAAAAAAAAAACACTGTTCTCCTTTAACTTCTTTTTGTGGGGGGGAGGAGCTCCCACTGCACCCCCCATACCCCTTGTACTTATATATGCCAATTTTGAAATCGCCATACCACAAAGAAAACAGAATATTCCAAGAAATGGCATCTTGGACTTAGTATATGAAAGTTCGTTCTTTCATTTCCATTTTTCATTCAGTCTCTGCGTTTCGGGACTCGGTCCAGCAAGTTCCGACATGCTAAAAGGTTATCCTGTAGAATTTAAAAAGTAAAAGGAAGAAGCTGCACTTTGGGCAATGTTATACTGCAGCTCACTAAGAAAGGAAATAAATTCAGTGGATCGTTCATCAGGTTGAGTCAGTCAGCATTAACAGAACAGAAGCAGCAATCATCCTAGCCACACAAAGACGACAGTTATTTTCAGTCAAGCACTTCATTATCACTGCATTTGTTCTAGTGAGGCAGAAAGAGATGCACACAGTTGGCATAAATGAAAGAAGCCATGCTTGCTCAAGGTCACTCTGCCAGAAAGTGTGACAGGGCGGTAGACAGAGCAATGCAGTTACCATGTGAATAGTTGCTCAAGTATAAAGAGAGAACCCCCCTCCCCCAACAGAGTCCCACTGGTGATACCATATCATCTGGAACTTAAAAACTTCTACAACATTGTAAAGGACTTCCAACTAATGTTCAGTGAGGATGTCAAGTTAAGAAACATTTTCAAGTACTCTCACAACTATCATTTAAACCACCACCAAATAGTACAGCTGTACAAGTAAACCTAACATAATAGATGTCTGAATAGATCAATGTTGTAGTAACCTAAGCTTTAGGGCACATATTCTGCAAAGGATTGTACATCTGGACAACTTCCAAAACTTTAAGGCACCTTCCCTGCACATATGTCCACTGGGGCTCGATAACAAGCTAGTATAAAAGTAGATGTACATACAGACACCAAAATTTATAACTTTCTTACCCCAGGAAAAATTGAGGCAGGAGCCCTGCTAATATCTAAAAAAGAGAAGAGTTGAAGATAGGGATCCTCACCCGGACAAAACAACACACAAAATGGAGGATGTACTGCAACAGTGATCTATTTGAACTTCTACTGTTACATTAAGTTTACTTAACTGTACTATGTTCATCATTAGATCACTGCTGCAGTTGCATAAGTTATATGGGATGAATACCAAAGCTTCAAAGAAAAGGAGGGAGTTGGATCAGAATGCAGGAACCACTAGAGAATAATTATAGCAAATGGTGTCCTAGATGTAGAAACACAGTCAATTTTGTAATGATTGGTAAAGATGCAGAAAGAAGACCAAGTTGCTGTTTCTAGAATATTTCTAGAGTCCACTCCTTTCCAAAAAACAGCAGGCATAGCCATAGACCCATAAGAATGTACTCTGACTCTGCCTGAAAGAAAACAGCAATACAAAATAGTAATGGACAACATTTTAGAAACAGTCTGTTTTGAAACTATTTGCCCCTTTTTCCTTCATAAGAAATGAACAACTGACTGGAATTTCTGAAGTCCTTTGACCTGTCAGTATAGTATCTGATTTGTCTGTGAACATCCAGAATATGCAGAATTTTCTCTCTTTTAGTTTTTGGTTCTGGAAAGAATACAGAGAGATGAATAGATTGATACAAGGTGAACTCTTAAAACACTTTAGGCATGAAAGAAGGACTGATTTTCAAAGTTACACTATATTTACTGAAAGATGAGATCAGCTGAATCACCATCAGAACATGCAACTGAGAATCTCTTCTTGTAGAAGTCACAGGAATAAGTAACAGTGTTTATATGATAACTACATTAAATCAGCCTCATGAGCTGGTTCAAAAAGAAATAAATGTAAACTCTTCCAGTACAAAGGTAAGATCCCATGAGGCAGCCACCTGCTTTCAAGGTGGATGGATATGTAATACCCATTTCAGAAACGATTTCACTTGAGATAAATAAGAAGTGGGGATCCACAGGTAGACAAACAGAAAAGGCTGAAAGATGAATCTTAATGGAAGAGAAGAAAAGCCAGAATCAAAGGTGTATTAGCCTTAAAAACGTCTTGGCACCTACTATGGCATCAACTAGAAAATCTTTTCCACTTAGCTATAAATGGTTTTCTAGTAGCAGGTTTCTTAGCCTCTTTAATGCCTACTGTGCTTCCTTAGAAAAAAGGTGCCTAAAAGGTACTGAAATTCTATTATCCAGTCTGTAAGCCGAAGAGGTTGAAGGTTGGAGCGAATCAGAGAACCCCTGTGTTGTGTGACTAAGCCCATCTTCTGAGAGAGCTTGTGGTAAATTTCCACTGATCTTTTTTAAAAGCAGGGGGAACCACTGTTGCCTGTGTCAAAAGGGAGTTGACAGTATCATTTTTGGAGAATCCTTTTGGATCTTTAAAAGGAAGCTGTTTATCAGAGGAAAAGGTGGAAAAGCATACAGGAACATTCCTAACCATGGAAATGAAAATGTTTCTGTCTTCCAGGCCTTTATGCAAGGAGTCTTGGAGCAGAACTTCTTTAACTGTCTGTTGTGAAAGGTAAGTAAAAGCTCTTCTTGAGATGTTCCTCACAGGTGGATGACCTACTGGAAGACCTCTGGATGTAACTTTCATTCATGGGGGTCTGTTCAGATCCTGATTAGCTTGCATGCCACAAAATTCTGCGATGACAGAATGTAAGTAGGCTGTAGGGACAGAAGGAATTGTTTGGGCAAATCCCAGGCTGGCATTGTTAATCTACAAATGGGGTAAGAGCCTAATCCTCTTGTAGGTCTGCATATGCCACAACTGTGGTATTGTCTCTGATGACCAGAGGTCTTGGAGTGAAGACATGGTTTATAGAGATTTGAGAGCATTTAATTATATCATTTCCCTGATGTTTATGTGCTTCTTTTTTGCCCTGAGGGTGCCACACACCTTGAACATTCACCCGTTTGGACATATCCCTCATGCAAAATCTGATGTATCTGTCATGAAAGATTGAGAAGAGACTGGAAGGAAGAAAGGGAGACCCAAACTGAGAGATAGCTGATTTACCCACCACCAGATTTCCTCCTTTACAAAATCTATCTCCTGAATCTAAAAGGAAAGGAGGCGCTGGTGTTGGGTCCAGACTAGTTTGAGGAACCACTGCATTCTTCTTATATGAAGTCTGACCAGGGTAATCATATGAATTGTAGATTACATAAATCCTAGTATTTTAAGATAGTCCCTGGCTGTTGTGTTGGTCTCTTTGGCGAATACTTTGTAAAAATCTATTTTGTCCTGAGAAAGAAAGCCATCATGAGGGAGGTATCTGGAGGATATCTCAAAAACACTTTCCTGTAATATGGAATTAAGGCAGACTTTTTTTAAAAGTTTAAGTGGATCCACAAACTGAGAAGAAGATGCTTTGCTGAAAGAACAGATTCATGACAGCCCGGAAAACAGTCTGCAAAATAAGGCAGACATCTAAATAAGGACAAATGAATGCCCTGTAACCTGCGCTGGGTTATTACTGGAGTCAGGAGCTTTGTAGAATCTCTTGGAAATGTTGACAAACCAAATAGTGAAGAAAAAAACTGAAAATGTGAAGCATACACAGAACATCTTAAAAAGAACCTGAAGTTCTTGTGAACTGGAATGTGGTGATAGGTGTCTTTTACATCTATATTTTTTTTACAAAACTGAAGGCAAGAATGAGTGGTAAAAGGGAACTGTAGAGAAAACATTTTGAATTTTGGAATCAAGATTTGAAAAATTAGAAATGAAAGGTCCAGCACTGGTCTCCATGTTCACTTTTAGCACCAGAAATATCCCATGTTTCTCTCTGAACTGGGGAGGGCATGCTGTATTACTCCCTGAGACAGCATTTGATCCAGAACAGAAGGAAACAGGAAGGTGTGACTGACAGGATGGAAAGGAATACCATGTAATGGGTGAAGGTATTCCCGCTACCAGTTGTAGCCTTTTTTTATAAAGGTATGAGACTGATGGAAAGTATAATCAATTTGCTTTCTGCGCTTTGGTAATCCACCTTTCCTTTTAGAACCTCTTTGACACTGTTTTCTGAAAGTTTGCTTGCCTGACTTTTGTTGGGATTGTTTCCTATAAAAAATCCCTATGCTAAAAGGAACTTTGCTATACTTGGGAATAGTGGACTGAAAAATCTGAGAAATCCTTTGGATTAACCTTTCCCTTTATCACAGGGTCAGAGGTAAACAATAAAAACAAACAAACCAGGTGAATAAGCGACTAGCAAGCCCAAAGGAACTACGGCAGAAAAAATTGCAGATTAACGTTATTTTTAATAGAGACGTTTTCACTCTTGCAGGAGGCACAGGGTCAGAGGTGATTACTAGGCTAATAGCCCAAAAGAGGCCTTTTTAAGCCTAGTCTTGTATTCCCATATATAAATGATAGGATAAATTACCTAGGAGCATACAGTTGTGTTTACATGGCACTGCATTTACAAGCTGCCTCTGTCCTACAGGGGGATAAATGCAAGTGCTGTGGGAAATTTTCCATCCATTGGTCCATGTAACACTGGAATAGAGTGAGGGACAAATTCTGTTTCACATGTATGGGAAGCCTATTTTAAACCACGGGCAGCCTCTGAGATACATATCTGTCCCTCAGGCTCCAACATGTTCTGTTTAGGTTATAAATGAGGTTTAGTCTCTTGTATCAAGTGTTTCCAATACTGTTAGACTTGTTGATGTGCAGCAAGTCCCCCAGTACTGGAATAGATGATGCCTAATAACGCAGGTACAGATCACCTTTCAGGATTCTATAGGAGACTTGAGCATAAAGATAAGGCTTTGAGGGAGTCTGCATATTCCATGAGGTTTACGCCTTGTATCCTTTTTGCAAGGAACCTCTGTGGGCATTCCAGTTGTTGCATGTGCATGGTAAGGTACATACTGAAAGAGCATTGTACTCTACAATTGGTCTAATGAGGGCTGAGTATAGCAGGATAATGATATTTTTGGAAATGTATCCCTTACCACTGCTAATGAGTTCCACAATGCATAATGATTTACTTGCAACAGGAGACACAAGGTGGTCAAAGGCCAGGTTACTGTCTACATATATTTCCAAGTCCCTAACTACTGGTTCATGGATGCCAACCATTCAAAAGATGCTATTATGCATTTTTTGGCATTCAGTTTTAGAATTGTTTGTTTGCAACAAAGCCTCTTGGAGGGTAGTGGTGTCTTTGGGGGACTCTACAATCACAGTGAGCTTGCAGTCATCTACAGACTTGATCAACCAGAGGCCTTTAATATCAGCTTTAACTTCTGAAAAACAGATGCCAAAAAGAAGCAACTCCAGCACTGAGCCCTTAGGGACTCTTCTGGTGACAGGCCTTTTCATGAAGATAGAGTCACTTATCATAACTTCTTTTGTCCTATCTGTGAGCCGGTTGACTATCCATTAGGTGACATAGGAGTTTACTCCTAATTTCATTAGTTTGTTGATAATACCCAAATGAGGAAGGGTATCTAATACTTTGGCTAAGTCAAGACGGGCAGTGTGTACCATCTTGTCATTTTCCATAGCTTCTGTGACATTCTCAAAGAAGTCCACCAAGTTGAGCAGGCATGATCTGCCCTTGTCATGTCCAAACTATGTTGGAGCTAGTCTGTGAAGATTTCCAATAACTTCATTTATAATATCCATGATAACTGCTTTCTTGATTTTGCACAGGAGACTAGTCAGAATTAACTACAAAGGTCAAGTAAAAACACGAAACAAACTTCAGGAACCACACAAAGGAAACCAACGGCCTGTAAACTCCCAAAGGAAATCCAACAGAAAACTCAGCTGGAGTACACCCAAAGTAAGCAGCTATACAAGCAGATAAATCCAATAAGCGAAAAACTGAAAGCTGAAAACTGGAAAAACTCTGTCAAAACTGCTTTATTTATTGTTCAATAAAGCAGTTTTGCCAGAGTTTTTCCAGTTTTCCAGTTTTCAATAAAGCAGTTTTGCCAGAGTTTTTCCAGTTTTCCAGTTTCCTTTGTGTGGTTCCTTAACTACAAAGGTCAGCAGATGGCTTGCTCTTGTACAGGGAGATAAATGTCACATTCTTCCGTTTGCTAGACATGAAGCCAGGTTGAAGGCTAAGGTGAAACAAGGATTCTAAGGGCAAAGATTCCTAACTGGCAGTTGGCAAAGAGGTTGCTGTGGTGCAGGGTTTGATTCCCTCAGCCCTCATTTGCCTCCTGTGTAACCTTGAGCAAGTCACCTAGCCAGACACTGCTCCCAGGTTGCCCTTGAAAAGGTACTGTTTGTCCAGTTGGTTTAACAGGTTAACAAATACTATTATTATTATTATTATTATTATTATTATTATTATTATTAGGGCCAGATAGGTTATGTTTCATGCTATTCAGGAGGCAACCTGGTATATTATCAGGGCTCATAAATGCAGTATTTTTTTGCTTTGGAGAGCTCAATGAGGATTTGTTCACTAGTGATAGCCAAGGGAACTATGGTCTAGTATCTCTTGGAAGCTGTGTGTGTGTGTGTGTGGGGGGGGGGGGGGTGGAACAATTAAACTGGATCGAACTTTGTCAACTAGTATGTTTGCCATATCCTCTGACTCCATATTGATGATTACATTTCCAATTAGTTCAACACACTGCTGTGTGTGGCCATTGAGGTTGTCTTCATAGGTGAAGAAAGTTTTAAGGTTTAAGGTTATCTTTTGCCCGAGAGGCTATCTTTACATGTAAGCACCTTAAAACTCTGTTTTTTCTAAATGCAATGGGGACAGCGGGCTATGCCTACTTTTAAAAGTTTTATAGGTAAAAGATTTACAAATCAAACAGGACTGAATATTGTGTTCCTCCAAAAAAGACAAGATATGGTCTTTTTATAGGGAATTTGGTGACCACATGAACACTTCCCCTTTCTTTTAGACATAAATTCAGAGACAAAAAGTACACTGTACCTCATAAAAATGGAAAGAAGTCTGCAACAGGGTACTTATCTGATTACTTTCGTGAAAAACAAACTAGCTCACTGTTGAACCTGAGAGGTTGAAGAACTACTAAAAATGTGGTTTATCTAATCAAAATGAAAGAGATGTCTGGAGACAGGTTACATAGGTCAGGCGGGACAGTCACTCCGAACAATGACTGATAAAGCAGTGGCAGCACATTTTTCCCTGTCTGATCATTCTCTTTTGTGTGTGACGCTTATGATTCTTCAAGGACATTTTCCATACATCTTTGGAAAGAAGAACAATAAAGGTAAAGCTACTTCAGTTGTTTAATCTGACGGTCAGTGGCTTGAACCTGTTTTGGTTTTATGAGACACTACAGAACTTTCACTCTGAGCAACTAACGGGGGACATAAGGTTTACATAAGAGCAGTAAGTGCTTCTTATTTTGGTAAAGTATGGTTTTGTGATGACCTTACACTGAATCCAAATTGCTGACTATGTTAATGTGACACCCAGATATCAGGGTGCCAACCACTGACACCAAGATGTCTGGCATCACCACGGTTTGAATCCCACCACTGCCAACAAAGACTGAAGTAACATCAAGAGAATGCATACAAATCTGTTTCAATAACTGCTCCACAGGGTACAACCTGGCCACAAGAGAATAAAGGGAATAGGCACTGCTGTCTAGGGTAATAGATTTCTATATGTTCACAGATTGACATGTAAATACCAAGCTGGCTGCCCTTGCAGGCCTTTTTAAGCCTAGTCAATTTTCCTTCAAAGGTGAGAAATAAAATACTTTACCTTGTGTCTGTGAGGTAAACACATAAACTATTATGCAAATCCCTATCTACACCCAGAGTGGATTGTACACAGACCACTTATAGAACTACATTTTTGGCCAAGCACTCCTGTCCTCTCCTTCACCACTCTCCCTATGAAACAATACTTTCCAGTGCCACATTATCCATCGTACCTGCTTTTCACACAAATTATTATTTTCACTCTCACACACACACACACACACACACACACACACACACACACACACACACACACACACACACACACACACAAAATTCACAGGGAAGGCTAACAGAATTCTCCATTTTCCCACAACTGTCTTCCTGGCATGGTAGTACTGTAACTACCCTGAATTACACACAGACACCCAGTTACTAGCTATAAAATTAAAACTGATATGAAATCATGCCCATTAAGACTTCATTAACTGGTACTAAGCCTTAAGCAGTCTCATGGCAGATGTATGTGACACAGTTTGTTAACCCACAGTGTAAATAACAGTTATTCTCATCTCAGATAAGTAAAAGTGCATAAATATAAAACTTAAATGACAGCCAAAAGAAATTAAAATGTAATAAATGAACTTTATTCAAATAATAAAGAATACATGTTATAATATATACAGTCTGGCATACACAAAAAAATAAAATAAAAAATAATAAAAATGTGATGCATACATAAATCCTACACACCAGATATCAAGTTCCCTGGTAAGAGCTTATTACAGAAGTACTAGTCCTAACTTTTATAAGTTCAAAAAAAAAATAGTACTGAGAGGTCCTTACAAGCAAAACAGCATCAATATCTAGCATCATATGCATATATATATATATATATATATATATATATATATATATATATATATATATATATAGTCTATATTAGTTCAGCAAAATACTGATTCATTGAATTCATTACAGAGAAGCATGGAATTTTTCCCAGGGTTAAAAAACACTGATCCATCACAACGTTGCTCTTTCCCCCACCATAGTGTGATCTTGGAGTTGGTATATATAGTTGGGGGTGTGGGGGGCAAAGCCCTCATTTGGGTGGGTTTGATTTAGTGTGGCGTGTTCCAGAGTGCTTGAGGGTGAATGGTTCCTAACTCTGGGAAAAATTCAGTGCTTCGCTGTAATGAATTTCGCTGCTTTGCCTTTGTTGAATACGCATTCAATGAATACATATTTTGATGAATTAATAGAGATCCATATATTTTCCCCTTAACCCCCAAATGTTCATTATATGACATCACTTTCCTGATACTGGAGGAAAATAAGTAGCAAAAGCCGTTTTTACTCATAGTAACAACAGATTTGCAAATACATATCCAAGTCTTTTCCTTCCTTTCACTTCACTCTGGTGTCCTAATGACATACACATTATTAAGTCCTTCAGCCACTACAGTAATTACATCTCAGCAGAATGACACTTCCTGGTCTTTCATCTTTGTCTGTTACATTAACGAGGGGACTGTAAGTCTGGCGATCAAATATACTTCACAAGCCATCCCCCTTTCTTTATATTATATATAATTATACTTTTGGTAGTTGGCTTAGAGGATTAAGGAGCTGCCAATGAGCTGTTTTCTGTGGTCCAGTGACGCAAGGTTTGATTTCCGCAGCCTCCACTGCCTAACTGTGTGACTCTGAGCAAGTCACTTAACCAGACACTGCTCCTGGAATGAGTCTGAAAAAGGTCCATGGAGATCAGTGTTCTACCCCGGGAAACAAACATAAATAAATAAATAAATATTCAGAAAGATAAAAGTAATGTATTCCTTTAGTCTTCGGAACAAACTCAGATCGCAGACAAACAACAAAGAAGAAGGGAAAAAATATACATTACATTTTTAACTCTTTCATTTAAAGTGGTATTACCCCTGCCTTAATATGTTAAAACTACTGATATATTATAACAAAGGAATGCATGATAAGGAAGCTGAATTGGCCCTGGATGCAGCAAATGAATTTGACAGTGTACACATACTTTATCATCTTACTTTTGCTGAAATCATTTGGTTTCTTTAGTGCACATATTCAGCTTATATCAGAATTTGTAAGACAGCATCAATCAGACTTAAAATAATGACATGCTGTCTGCCTCTCATAAGACTCTGCAAGGGTACAAAACAAGGCCGAGCACTGTTACCCATCCAGTTATAGGTTCATAGGTAGGTACTAGGCTATCTGCCCGAAGGCATTTATAAGCCTAGCTGGAAAGTGTTGGCTTTCGCCTCTCCCTTGGATTAGTTCCCTGTACCTTTAACCAGCAGAGCCATTGAAGTGATCCCCAGGGTATACTTTCTGTCTCCCATCCACTCGTCAAGGTTTCTCTTGAAGAGGGTTAGCGAGGAGCTCTGCCTAATGTAGATTGAAATTCTGTTCCAGAGCATGGGAAGTCTCTGGGATAGGACTCTATCCCTCCAGCACATCCTATTTATTGTTGTGATGAGGTTTAGATCCCTAGAGTGTGTGGCTCAAGGGGATATGGTTTTCTTTAGGTGGAGCATGTCCATCAATTCTGGGCTGGACATGGCCTTGTATGTCAGGCAGATCACCTCTGAGTAGGCGGTATGCAACAGAGTACAGCTGGAGTTTCTTCTGTCGAGCTGCATAGGGCATCTGTTTGAGGCCAGTGATCCTCTTGGTGAGGTACCTCTGTGGTCTTTCCAGCTGTTGCAGGTGTCTTGTAAGGTATATCTCAAATGGGGCGTTGTACTCTATGATGGGTCTGATGAGTGATGCATAGAGGGGCACAATGACCTCCGTTGATCTGGGATGCAAACCCTTTTGTGATTAGGTGGGCCACATAGAAGGATTTTCTAACCACTTTGGCAATGGGATTATCAAAGGCGAGGTTACTATCTACTTGGGTCCTCAGATCCCTTATTACGACTTCCGTATTTAGGGGGCTACTACCTATGTGGTAGTTTGTGGGCACTATGTTTTTTCCAAAGCGGATGACTATGCACTTTTTGGCATTTAGCTTGAGGCTATGGTGTTGACACCAGGTATCTGTCTCAGTGAGACCCTTTTGGTAGATGTCTGTGTCAGCTGGAGAGTCAATTATAGCCCCTAGTTTGCAGTCGTCTGCGAACTTGGTTAGCCATAGTCCTCCTGTGCATGCCTGTACCTCCGAGAAGTATATGCCAAACAGGAGGGGCCCCAGGACTGAGCCCTGGGGAATGCCACTTGTAACTGGTTTAGAGTCAGACCTAGGTCCTGCAACTCTTACCATGTGGGTTCTGTCCGTGAGCCAGTTGACAACTCATCTCGTGACATAGGGGTTTATGTTCAGGTGGGTGAGCTTGTATACAATACCTGAATGGGGAATGGTGTTGAAGGAGGCATGATCTGCCCTTAACAAAGCAGAACTGGGTAGGGTCCAGTGTTTGGAGGTTCCCAATGTCTCTGTTAATGAGATCCATGATGATGCACTCCATAGCCTTGTAGACCAAGCTAGTCAGGCTTATAGGGCGATAGGTCCCGGGGGTCTGTTGTGGCTCCACCTTTGTGGAGCGGAATAACCATTGCTGTGTGCCACTCTATGGGCACGTAGCCCGTGGAGTGGCTGAGTTTGAACAGTGTGTTTAGGTGAGGAGTTAGTTCATCTTTGAGCTCATGTAGGACGCAGCCTGGGACACCATTCGGTCCCATTGATGCTGTGTTTTTGGCTTAGGAGAGGGCTGTTTTAACCTGAATGTCTGTGATTTCAGGGGCCCTACATTCTTCTGGTATGGTTATGGGCACTTTTGGGGGTGAGAGGGGGGTGAAGTTTGCACTGAACCTGTCTGCCAGGATGTTGGCGATATCAGTCGGTTCAGTGTATTTTGTGCCATTCTGCACTAACTCTGAGCAGATCTGAGAATTGCCACTTCGATTCTTGACATAGCTAAAGAATGCCTTGTGGTTATCTTTGGAGTCCTTGGCAATTTTTCTTTCGAAGCTAGCCTTGGATGATTTTATGAGGGATCATAGTTAGTTTCTTGCTGCTACTGATCAGGGATGTCTTCCCTTCTTGGGATTTTACTCTTTTCTGTACTAGTTTCCTCCTTCTACTGTATAGCTTGTTTATGGCAGGGGTCCATCAGACTGGTTTCCTTTTCTTGGAGGAGTGAGTCTTGGTTTTGCTTGGGATAGCACGATTCATGCATTCTTGTAGGTGTCCGTAGAGTGCATTTGTAAAAGATTTTGCAGCTTGGACAGCGTTATCGTTTAGCATGGGGGCTTTGAAACTTTCCACTTCGCTCTTAAGTAATGTGAAGTTTGCTTTTGAAAAGTTTTTCATGGTGGTTTCTTTGACCGGGGGTGGGAGCGGAATGTGGAAATCCAGAGTGATTAGTTTATGGTCAGATCTAACCAGCGAGGGGTTAATCTCTGGTGTGGAACACCGTGTCGCCCATGTTGGTGATGACCAGGTCCAATATGTTGTCACCTCTGGTGGGGGTGTTGACCAGTTGATCCAGGGTGTTAGAGTTTATAAATTCTAGGAAATGTTGGACAAGGGAGTTAGCATTTGAGTAGTTCTCCCAGTTAATGTTTGGGTAATTGAAATCACCCAATATTAGGGTGTTTGGTAGGACCTTTATGTTTCCCAGTGTTTCCAGGAATGCGGAATGGAGGTCCTGGGACATGGTGGGTGATCTGTAGCAAGCTGCAATTTGGATTGCAGTTTTGCCCATTGTTAGTTGCACGTGGATGATCTCTGAAGCATCGTGCTGTGCCACTAACCTGGAGGTGTGGGTATCCTTGATGAATATGGATATGCCCCGCCTTTTGTATTTCGGTCTGAGTTTTGTGGCCGAAATGTATGGTATGAGTTGTAGCCTGGTAGTGCTGGGGTGCTCTCTGGAGCCTTAAACCAGGCTTGTGTTACTGCACATATACCAATTTTCTCCATACTGAGCAGTGTCCTCGAGTGCGTGCATTTTGAGGTTTAGACTTCTGGCACTGAGTAGCATTACCCTCAGTTTTTTGTTACTTGTGCTATTTACGGCAGTGGGTTTGACTTTTGAGTCTTGCCTAAAAAAGGCACTATGGGGGAGGCAAGAGCCTTGGCCAGTATTCGAAAGCCTAAGGGTGACAGGTGCAAGCCGTCTCTAGCAAAGCAGCATGGCTTGTCGAGCATGTCATCCCAGGCTGAAAGACACTGGATCCCTTTTGATTGGCACCAGAAGCTTAGCCAGTTGGTGAAATTGATAATTTTTTTCTTTATACTGTGGTACCATTCTTGGTGAGGGCAGAATGCTACTCAGGGTCAAGGTCATACCGGCCTGGGCTATGTGATCAGAGAGATCCTCCATGTCTCTTTTCATGTGGTCCAGGGAGGTACGGCTTAGGTCATTCACACCAACATGGACAATGACAGAGTCGTATTTGTACTTGTTCTGGAGTGACCTGAGTGCTTGTGTTATGTGGCGCATCCTGGCACCCGACAGGCAGCTAACAGTAACCTTCTCCTTGTTCAGCCTAGTGAGTGGGACATCAGTGTGCTTGACTATAAAGTCACCTATTACTAGTGTATTGGGTATGTTATTTTGCCTTAAGGGTTGTGATTGCGTGGCACACTTGTTTGTGAGGTATGTGTTTCATGGTTTGTGTTGGGTGGCCACGGTGGTGCAGCGGTTACCACCTCACAGCAAGTGGTTCTCCGGTATGATCCTTGGCTGGGGTGCATGTGCTCCCTTTGGTCTTGTGGGTTTTGTCTGGGTTCTCCAGTTTCTTCCCACATCCCAAAGACATGATGTAGGTGGATTCGACACGCTAAATTGGCCCTAGGTGTGAGTTTGTGCATGTGTGTGCCTTCTGTGGAAGGTTGGGCGCCGGGCTGGCAACTTGACACTGTAAAACTCCACTGCCAATCATGAGCGGACAGGTGATTCGCTGTGGCGACCCCTAACCAGGAAAAGCCGAAAGAAGAAGTAGAAGGAGAAGAAGTGTTTTATGGTTTGTGTTGGGGGTGGAGGAGGTTGCCTGGATGTCTGCTTTGGAGTTCTCTGTTGCTTTTGCAGATTTTTATTTATAGCCTCTGAGTATGCTTTCATGTATTTATGTGTGTTTTTTGCTGGTGCTGATTTCACAGGTCTATGTGAGATTGGTGGTGTGATGTAAGTAATTCCCTTCTCCTTTTGACTGCCTGGTTCAGTCTTGGGTTGAGAGAGCTTAGCCACCAGTTTGGCTGTATAATTGCATCTCTTGCATGTATTAGTGTTTGGTTGTAGGAAGAGAGGATTGTCTGTGTACATGAGGCAGTTGTAACATTGCCTCAAAATGCCCAGATTCACCAGTTGGACTCGGAGAGTACACCCGAAACTGCCTTTTGGACATGCCTGGATAAGTACAGTGAACTGTTGGCCTCTCTTTAACTCCAAGAGCCATTATATACCAATAAACAGAAAAAGTTACAGTCTTCATGAGTTCCTTATTTATACTTAAAGGCCATATTATCTCTTAACCCTTTCCTAGACATAGTCCAGGAATACAGCAACATAAACAGTTAGATACTTAACATTGATAGATTGATGAATCACTGCTGCGGTCTCCAAGTCACAAAACCAAATTACTTACACAGGAGAAAGTAGCAGGTATCCCTACTTCCCAAACAATGTTTATGTAACTAGGTATCATATATACTTCAGACCAACATTCTTTTACAGCTTGTCATTTTTTAATAAACAGAAAAATAAAGAAAGATTTAGAGAAAGATTTACGTTTCCATATGTGGGCCTGAGTCTCGGCTATTAAAATGAATATACTTTCCTGGTGCTTGCTTTTCTTGATCAATGCCACAACAACACATAACTCTAATATGATATTCACACCAATCAACAAAATGACTACAAATGTTATCTGGAACTACAGACCACATTGGAGAAATCTGGGCATACTGGCAAGTCCCAAGCATACCCCTCAACCTCTTAATGCAAGAAATCTGGATGAAGCCATAAAAAAAAAAAAAAAAATGAAGGGACAAAGGCCTAAAAATAGGACTGTTTTTTAAATATTGCTCTTACAAACTTAGAAAGTTGATGGAATAAAAGATTTTGCATTATCATGAATTTTGTGAAGGGTATGAAACCTGAAACACAAATGTCTGTCATTATCTTCTGAATTCTATCCTTAAAAATTAGTCAGTGATTTGCCAGAAAACAAAAATTTTATGAGGAACAGACAAAAATATAAAGCAAAGTGTGTGTGTGTGTGTGTGTGTGTGTGGGGGGGGGGGGGGGGTATGAAGCTTCCAGATTTAAAGTTATTTGACTTTTTCCAGCAGTCTACTTACATTTCTTTCAGGGTAGCACAGTATTTAAAGTTCTCATCCTGATCAGCTTTACTTGGGATTATTCTACTGAATAATTAGGTTGAAAACTCAGATAACAAGAAAAAATTCATTTCCTCAGATCAAAAGTATACAAGGCTAACAGTTACATATAGAAATTGATACAGAAAATATCAAAATTCATAGCAAATATACAGTTTATGAAGAAAATCAGTTTATTGCAAACTACAGTTAGAAATCCTCATGTATCCCTAAACAAAAAAATTCTTACCCCATCAATATTCATTACTCTTAAGAACTGCATTGATGGAGGTAAAATAAAGGAACCAAATACAATAAGAGAATCATGGACTCACATTCAAAGAGTTGTTAACTCATGTTTTAGTGCATTTAAAATGCAACCTGGGATGCCATTCGGTCCCATAGTGGCTGTATTTTTTGGTCTTGGAGAGAGCATTAATGACTTGCTCTTTGGAGATGCAGGGTGGGGGAGATGAGGTGGGAATGCTTTCTGGAATGTTTGGAGGGGACAAGGGTGGTGAAATTTTCACCAAACCTGTCAGCTAACAGGCTAGTTATTTTCACAGGATCAGTGTGTGTGATGCTATCAACACCTAGTTCAGCACGTCTGGGTCCTACATCTTAGGTTACAGATATAGCTGAAGAATGCCTCAAGGTTATCCTTAGCTATGGTTGCTAAATTTATTTTGAAGTTGCCCTTTGATGATTTTACAAGTTGTCTTGTTTGTTTGTTCAAGCAGAGAAGGTAGTTCTTCCATTGCTTGGACCGCTATTGTTTACTCTTAGACAGCAACTTCTTCATCTTGTTGTATGACTTATTAATGCTAGATGCCCACCAGGGAGGCTTGTTTTTTATTGAGGATCTTGTTTTGATCCTATCAGGTACAGCTGTGTCAATACATTTGTATAAGTGTCTGTACAGGGCAATTATGTAGACTTCAGCATAGCTGTCAATGCCATCTGTGGGAACAGGAGCTTGGGAATTATTTATGCTATCCCTTAGGAGGGTATTTATTTTTTTTATTTTTTATTTTATTTTTGTTAACCGGGAAAGTCCAACTGGACACAGGTCCATTTTCAGCGGAGGCCCAGGGAGAAAAGCTCCATGATACAATACAATATTAGATTAAAACAGTACAAAGCAATTCTTAACATTTATAAGTAGTACAGAGGACCATTTACATGACATGTGATAACTAGTAGAATATACAGTCAGTACTCTAGTAGAATATACAATTAGTACAAATAATACAAATATATATAAATTTTTTTTTTTTTTGTAGAAATATTAGTAAATATAAAGTTGTAATACATTTATGCTTTAGTATAACCGAGAAATAAATAAATGCCCATAGTGGCATAAAATAGGGTAAAGGTATAGGTAGGATGAGAGTAAGATAAGCTCTGTTAGGTATTGTGTTAGTCTAGAAACGGATTAGAGTGTTTTTCAGATAACGGATATAGTACAAAACAGTACAAGTGTTGGAATGTTTACTGCTGTTAGATTGATGAAATGTTAGGATGAATCTGTGGGATAGCAGTAGAGCTCAGTAAAGGAAAATGTTGTAGTGTAGCATAGTCCTTGCAACTGAGCACAGATGTTGCTACCCTGGGGTATAGCAAGAGCAGAGCCAGATATTAGAATAGTAGGATTTCAAGAGGTGTTTAAAATGGGTGCAAGAAGTAGTGCTGGTTATATTGTTTGGGAGTGAGCTCCAGGTTTGTGCTGTTGTGCAGGCAAATAGAGATTTACCTGCTTCATTTTTATGTCTAATTACTTGAATATTTTGGTTGCTAGATCTCAGGGCTCTAGTGGTGGTGTAGGGCTTAATTAGTTGTTGGAGGGCAGGAGTTTTCTCAGGGTAGTAGTAGAGTTTATGTGCAACTATGGCTTGATTGAGTCTAAGTAGCTGACGAAGTTCCAGCCACTTGAGTTGCATTAGGGAAAGACAGTGATGGGATCTATTTGAGGAGTCTGTTGCAAATTTGCAACTGTGCAAATCTGTGGGTATAATTAGCTTTGGTGAATTTTTTTAGCCTGATTTCACCTAAGACTGCTTCAGATGTTATAGCTACTTCAAATGTGACTGATCTGTGATCAGATCTATCCAGTGAGGATCCTACACTTGTGGTGGTGAAATGGTCACCCATGTTGGTGAGGAACACATTGAGAATATTTGAGTGCCTTGTGGGGTTGCATACTGTTTGTTCCAGGGCATTAGTGTTAACAAAGTCCAGGAACCTTTGTGCAAGCATGTTGGTACTCATATGACTTGCCCAGTCTTGCCCATGACTAGAGTATTGGGTTGCAATTTGATTGACTCAAGTAGGTCCAAATAAACAGGGTGGGTATCTTGGTTCACTGAAGGGGACCTACAGCTAACGATGACTGAAGGAGGGTCTTACTCTTGTATCTTTTCCATACATCAACAATATTTCTTTTAAAGTTCAGGAGAGCTTTCATTGCAATTCAGAAGGTGTAATTTATGCTCTTAGTTGCCCTTGTGGAAAATTTTATATTGGTGAAACAAAGAGGTTATTTAAAACAAGACTGCTTGAACATGTGAGGGATATTCACAATAAAAAAATAGAGAGCCCAGTGGCTATGCATTTTTTAAACTTCCACAACAGTGATGCTAAAGGTTTAAAAGGTTGTGTATTGGAACAAATAAAATGCGGTAAATATGGTGATTTAAATATTACTCCAAACTAAACTAAACCAAAACAAAATAACCAAAGTCCTCCACTGGTACTGAGAAAGACGAAAAGCCACCTGAATTTTTAACGTTTTCGTTCTTTTATTAAAACAGAACTTCATCAGAAAATGCACCCAACTTTTTCCAATGTCTTAAATAGTAATGTCTTATGAATCACATGTGTAAAAGACACCAATCCTGTGTAAACACATAAATTCAAAACTAATTCATATAACTTTTCATATTTGAAAATAAATTAAATAAATGTTGTACATGTACAAATATAATTAATATATATATATATATATATATAAAATACAGAACATACAGAAACTAAAATTTAGATGTGAGTAAAAAACATTTGATGTTAATTACATCATTTAAGCCAGGTGGCACATCTGCATTCAACCTGATTTGCCAAATGGCTTCTCTACACTCCAAATGTACCTTGTAGTTCCCACTAAATAAGGAATCATCCACTTTTTCTAAAACTGAGAAAGTGAATTTTTTGAAACAAGGACAAGCAAGTGAATGCTTGGCTAGAGCATTTGACATGTCTTTCTTTTTAATGGCTAGATTGTGCTCGTATATCCTTTTGTTCAATGTTCTAATAGTTTTCCCAATATAATAGTGTTCACATGTGGCACACTGTGCCATGTACACTATGTTGCTACTTTTGCATGTGAAATGTCCATTTACTTTGATTTCTTTCCTACAGTGATTTAAATATTAAGCAACAATTGTTATATAAAGAAGCTGTATATATTCTTAAGTTTAAAACTTTGTGCCCTGGAGGTCTGAATGAAGATTTTAATTGGAAAATGTTACTAAATTAACTAATTGTTTTAAATAATAGGTTGATTGAGTTAATAGATTTATTGACAGATGTATATATAGAGATGCATTTGTATGTTTTTTGTACTCCTTGAAGGCTGTGGCCGAGACGTCAGAGATACAATAAACTGTGTGGTGGATATACCTGTTGTACTTTCTTACCCACTGTTAGTTGAAGTTGGAGTAACTTCATGGAGTTTTCCTGCCTAGCCAGTCTAGATGTGTATTTATCTTTGATGAAGATAGATACTCCTCCTCCTCCTTTGGTTCTCTTACATTCATTTTGTGGTCTGAAAGTGTGGAAGGCATTGTAGCCTTGCAAGGGGGGGTACTCTCTGTGGCCCTGAACCAAGTTTCTGTGACTGCACAGATGTCAACATCCTCCAGGGAGAGGATACTTTCATGTCAGACATTTTGTTTTTGAGACCTTGCCTAAAAAAGGCACTATGGGGGAGGCAGGTGCCTTAGCCAGTAACTGTAAGCTTCGATGTGACAGGTGAATACCATCTCCGACAAAGCAACTTGGTCTACTAACCATGTCATCCCAGGCTGACAGGAACTGGATCCCATTAGAATGACACCAGAAGCTAAGCCAATTGTTGAAGTCAAACATTTTTTGTTTATAGTGTGGTATCATCTTAGGTGAAGGTAGAATGCTGCACAAGGCTAGGGACATACCTAACTTGGAAACGTATTCATATAGCTCAATCATGTCTCTCTTCATACAGTCCAGTGAGATACGCCTCAAGTCATTCACACTAACATGAACTATGACAGAGTCATAATGGTACTTGTTGTTGAGAGACTTGAGTGCATGTGTGATATGACGGATCCTGGCACCCGACAGATAGCTGACCATAGCCTTCTCCCTGTCCAGCCTGGTAAGTGGGACATCTGTGTGTCTCACAATGGAGTCACCTATGGCTAAAGAATGTGGTTTAGATGTGCTTTGCCTTATGGCTTATTTGATGAGATACTGGTGCTTGTGTTTTTATGTGCACTGATTGAGTGTTGTAGCTGCTGTATTAGGTGCAGCATGTTTGTGTTTGGAAGGTCTCTGGTAGATTTCTGATGAGTACCTCCGTGTATGACGGTTTATGTGTTGAGTGTACGGTTTGTGTAGGAGGTGCAATATGTGAGCTGACAACCTGTTCAGTATTACTGCTCTGTGTGCGAGACATCAAGGATTCCAGATTCTTAGTGTAAATGCATCTCTCACAAATTGCACTTGGGTGATTTAAGAGTAGAGGGTGGTCAGTGTACATGAGGCAGATGCTACACTGCCTCAGGATACCCATGTTAATCAGGCTGGTAGAAGAAATGGAGGGAAACTGACCATCCATAATGCTAGGTTAAAACCTGCTTTCACAGTAGGGAGAGAAAATGGAGAGGAGTGGTATAGCTAGGTGCTCTAAATGGGGTCTATACTGATGGGGTGCTCTATAAAGGGCCTTTACTAGTGGGAGTTCTCTAAATGGTATGAGACTACTGTATATTTGGTGGTTTTGGGACTGTTTAAGGGGCAAAGGTGCAGCTGATGTGCTCTCTGAGCAGCTAAATGCAATTTAAGGACTTCTCAGCTGGATCATGGGCAGCTACTAAGGGAAAATTTATCTTCTGAAGTTTTTGCATCTATAACCGCCAATGGTTACCCCCATTTCCTAGTAATGCGTGATGGTGCACAGAGGTGCGCTACGCATAAATAGATGAATACAGCAGAAAAGTGTTCGCCTAACTCTGTGGAGCTGTGTTAAAACAATCCCAAACCTGTGCAAATGTGGGGCTTATGTAGCAACAGTAAGCAAACTGAATTAAACAATTAAACCTATAAAAAAGCTCAGACTGAGCCCTGCGCCAGCAGCCTTCAATCAGATGAGTCCTAACTGGACTCTCCTGCCAAACGGGTGCAGGGGGGCCCACTCCAACAAAAGACAGCCTGGTTTAGTGCTCTAGTGCTCAGTTTAACAAACAGAACCAGATTTAGCAGGTCTGGATCTAGTCTATGATACAGCAAACAAAAAGTGCAAAAATCAGCAAGAACAGTTTTAAAAAATCAGCAATATAGCAAAAATACAGTTTAAAAGTGAAAAATACATTAAAACTGTACTTATGGTTAGCAGAATGCAACCCATTCCTTGGATTGCATAGATAAATTCAGCACAGCAGTGACTGGTCACCTAATTCTGTGGAGCTGTGTTAAAAACAATGTAGTACATTTGAGGGTGGCAAGAACAGAAGTGCAGAGGACATTTCTGTTTTACCAGCTGTTAGGCAGTACCACTTTGAAGTAAACATTTTGGTATTTTATTACATCACTGGGATCTTGAGTGCAGCTGCCTGTCTCCCTAAGTCAGGAAGACTAAAGCAAGCAGCAAAATAATAGGGAGATTTAGGGACATTAGCACAGTGCACTATCCCGATCAGCTGCTTCTATATGTGCAAATATGATCACAAACAAGATCAGAGATGAAAAGAACAACTTCATCAAACGTCTGGCAGAATGAATGAAACAAGGGCAAATAGATTTGGGGCCACCCAAGCAATTACACTTTTGGAAACTGCATGGGTCATAACCACAATGAAAACACAGAAATCTCTTGTAAACAGAGCTTTGAGCTGGTGGTCTTGGTACATCCTCTCTAACTGCAATGCAGAATGCTAAAGAACAGCTTACAGTAAAAGTTACTTCCTGATAAGGTGTACTTCTAGATTATATTCTACACATCTGACTTGCAAGGAAATCCTTGGAAATATTACCTAATTTCAAATGTAATCGCACTTCTAAGTTTCATATCTATCATAAAAATGGAAATGATGCTTCCCTGACAAGAATTATTTAGTGTATTAACCAGCCAGTCATACACTGGCCCTGTAAATTATCTAAACAAAACAGCAGTTTGCTAAACATATTCAGCATTAAGTGTTTTTCTTTCTTTCTTACCCCAGAAACAAGAAGAAAGCAGCTGAAAGTGGAAATACTGTCCTTCAAATTGTCAGAAAGTTTAACAGTTCTGCAGGGAATCCCATTTCTTCTCACTTCTACTAGAGAGTCTCCAGTACCTAGAACATAAAATGAACAATTAAAATAAAGAGGTTGTAGTAGCTCTATGAATGCTAGGTGATGGGATTAATTCTTAGCATTAAAGTTTTTAAAAATGGTATATTAAGCAAACACCATTGCAGGGACTGGGCATATCAAACTTTATCCATGGAGGGAGGTACTTTGCAGTTACGAAAATTTATCCTGAGTGACTACACTAGAGCCTCCCCACCATGGGTAAAATACTAAGTACTCACAACACTGCCTTGTACACTGCTATTATACAATGTAACTTAAAAAAAGAAATGTCTTATTTTCTTAAACATCATTATGGTACAACTGAAAATTCATTCCACACTGTTTTCTCTGTGATGATGTAAGTAAATGGGGTAAGAAATGAGATGCGCTGTACATGCAGCCAATCCGTTTCTGCTGCTGTGAGAAAGACATCACAACAAAGAGGCTGCATTTAAAACTCAGAGGCAGCAACATTTTAAAGTAAAACGTGTCTTTTCTGAAATGTTTTCTGTTAGACTTTTTACTGATTGTTTCTGGACTGTGCCTGGCTCTAGCCACGCCTACACAGAGTGCTGTAAACTCTCTCAACCCCCATCCCACCAATTAGACCTCTGGAGGAAGTGATATTACCTATTGGGACTACAGGCTCCATTTTCAAACAGTTTTATTCCTTGCTGCTGACTCGTTCACTGTATTTCTCAGTTTGCTCTCTAAGTGTTTTATACTTGACATATTTTTTGTGATTACAGCTACTTAGACTTGTTAACTACAGGCCTGCTCTTGTTTTAAAACTCATTATGTAAATACTGCACTGTTTTCTTTATGCCTGGTTCAAATAATTTTGTGATTACAGCTATTTAGACTTGTTGACTAGAAGCCTGCTCTGTGTTTCAAAACTCACTAATGTAAATGCTGCACTGCATACATTGTCTGATTCAACTGCAGTAGTTTTATGATTACAGCTACTTAGACTTGTTGGCTTGCTGCCTGCTCAGTGTTTTAAGACTCTCTAATTGTAAATGCTGCACTATATACCTTATAGGTTCATATGTAGGTACTAGGCTATTGGCCCTAGGGCCTATATAAGCCTAGCCAAACGGTACCCTGGCTTTCGTGACCCAAGAAAATTATTTTCCTGTACTCCTGTTGAGCAGAGCCACAGAAGTGATCCCCGGGGTGAATTTCCGATCTCCCATCCAATCATCAAGATTGCCTGATTATACTCTGTAGTTTTAGCTGTCTTACAGCAGATCAAGCTATCTTGCTGTATGTTTTATTCATTGGTTAATGCAATTGTTTGTTAAATGTTTTACCTCCTCTTAGTGACTTCATATTTTTTTTTCTTGTCATAGATTTCAATTATGCTTCAGTATATAATGCTCACTGCAACAGGTATAATAGTGTGCTGTCTAGCTGTGGCCATGTGTTCTATGTTCAGATGAATGTAACCATCTTTTTTTTGCCCTGTTTGCACATCTGTATTAACTATGTTTTTTCTAAGTATATTTATTCCTAACTTTAGCAACATTTTAACACTAAATTTTGTGAAGCACTGCATTTGAACTACTGTGCTAGAGTGAATGATAATGTGGTAGTCTCTCAACAGTCTGTGTCAATATTGTTTGAGATTCTCTTTCTGTCCTCTCTAAAATACCATCTATCTTTTGTGTGCTAAACATCATAATTGATAACAATTTTTTATTTTTTCTCTCCTCAGCAAACAGCCAAGCTTTGTCTTTTTTCTCTCCATACTGCCAGTGTACTGTTAAGTCCTGCATACTGAATAAACTGCAACGAAAATCGCTCATTCAGCTCTGTTATTTCTCACCTTGCAACATCGTTTTTTCTCTCTACAAAGTATGTTGGCTTAGTTTTTTAAGTCTTAATACCTTAAATAAGTATATTTTATCTGCTTTTTAGCGAGTTGGTACACTGGGAAGCAGCTTGGCAGCAAGGAACCCCCCCATTCTTAAAATCTGGTGGTTTTCATCAAACTTATGTCTGTTAAATGCTGGAGTAAGCCTGCTTTAAGACATTTCCTGATAGTACTACACAATAAAACCTCTTTTTTTCTTACTAGTAACATAGCCTTTTTCTGTTAGAATTTTTACTGATTGAGCCAAGCCCAGTCCAGAAAAGTACAGTTTTGTACCTACCATAAATGTAGATGTTCGAGGATCTCCATTGCTGCAGTCCTGACATAAGGGTATTCCGCTGCCCACCATCGGCCCGAATACCAAAGGGCTAGAACCGGCGTCGGTCATCGGCGCTCGAGACTGACATCAGTACGTGCCAGTACAAATGCGCATGACCGACGCCATAACCTCAGTCTTTCTTGCCTCAGACGTCAGAATGCAAAAAACACCACCCAAACCTCAACCTAAAAAGAAAAAGGGGGAAGGAGGGAGGGAAAATTGGACTGCAGCAATGGAGATCCTCGAACATCTACATTTATGGTAGGTACAAAACTGTACTATGTTCTTCGTCTCCCATTGCTGCAGTCCTGACATAAGGGTAGAATCCCAGAGCAACGGAAAAAAGGGAGGCTGGTCAACTAAATAGCAGTAGGAGCTGCTGACATGCCCTGTAAGATTGCAGTGGCAAACCCAGCCCTAGACCTAGAATAAAGAGGTAAATGATAATGCTTTGTAAAGGTATGTACAGAACTCCAAGTAGCTGCTTCTAGAATGTCTTTAGTAGCTACCCCTCTCAAAAAGCAGTAGAAGTGGCCGTAGCCCTAGTAGAATGAGGCCTGATCCCAACTGGAACATCCTCACCATGATGAGAGTAACAAAAAGCAATACAATGGCTAATCCACTTGGAAATAGTTTGTTTCGAGACAGCTTTCCCTCGTGAAGTCAAAGCAAAAGAAACAAATAATTGTTGAGAACTCCTGAACTCTTTGGTTCTGCTCAAATAATACCTCAACTGCCTATGTACATCCAAAGAATGCAAAACTTTTTCCCCATCATTTTGGGGGTTAGCATAAAAAGTAGGCAAATGTATAGACTGGTTCAATGCCACATTAGAAATCACTTTAGGCAGAAAAGTAGGATTAGTACGTAAGGAAACCCTGTCATTGTGAAAAATCAGAAAAGGTTCCACTGCCACGAGGACCTGTAATTCAGATACCCTTCTAGCAGAAGTAATAGCAAACAAAAAAGCAGTCTTCCAAGACAAGAACTGCAATTCAGCTGTAGCTGCAGGTTCAAAAGGAGGCAGAGTCAGCTTTTCCAAAACAAAATTAAGATCCCAGGTAGGAGTAGGAGCTCTCCGTGGGGGTCTGATATTCTTTTCCCCTCTAAGAAACTGTTTAACCAATGGATGTGAAAATAAAGGAGGGTCACAATCATAGAGAGCAGAAATAGCTGCAGCATGCACTTTTACAGAAGAGAAGGACAAACCCTTGTCCAATAAAACAGTCAAATATTGCAATGTACAACTCAAATTAGGCAATTCGACATCAAAGCCTTTAGCTGAACTCCAAAGAAAAAATCTCTTCCATTTACCAGCATAAACTTTTCGAGTACTAGGACGCCTGGATTCCAAAATAACATCCAAAACTTGTTGAGGGAGCTGAAGGTCCTCCTTCTCTAAAACAGAATGCGCCAGGCTGTCAGGCGCAGGGAGTGCACCCTGACATTGAGAAAATGATTGTTCTCCTGAGACAATAAATGAGGAATCTGTGGCAATGGCCAAGGTGGTACATGAATCAAGCTCCTCAACAGAGGGTACCAATGCTGACGAGGCCAATCCGGTGCTATAAGGATCATGCAAGGCTTGTCCCTCCTGACTTTCAACAGCACCTGTGGAAGAAGAGGCAAAGGAGGAAAAGCATACACGTGAAGGTTGCTCCAACTGAAGGATAGTGCATCTACTTTCCAGGCTTTCGGATGAAATAGCCTTGTGCAAAACAGTGGCAGTTGGAAATTCAGAGGAGAAGCAAACAGATCTATGTCCGGAGTTCCCCAAGCCATTGTCAACCGAAGGAATACCTGAGGGTCCAATTTCCATTCGTGAGGATCCACAATCTGTCTGCTCAGAACATCTGCTAAAGAATTTTGTGCTCCTGGCAGAAACTGTGCTCGAAGAGTGATGTGCTGATTCAAAGCAGTTTCCCACAACAGCATTGCTTGTCTGCAAAGAGGGTAAGAATGAGTTCCCCCTTGCTTGTTGATGTACCACATGACCGTCGTGTTGTCTGTTCGAATCAACACCAGTCCTGGTTGAAGTAGGCTTTTGAATCCCTCCAAAGCAAATTGAACTGCCAGCATCTCTTTCATGTTGATATGCAAGTGAAGTAGCTCTGGGGCCCAAAGGTCTTGAATCCATTTTCCTCTGAACTGAGCTCCCCAGGCTGACTCCGAGGCGTCTGTCGTTAATATCTGACTTGCCTCTGGTTGGGTCACAGAGAGCCCTTGTTTAGGTGACATTCCTGAGCCCACCACAGAAATTCTCTCTGAATGCAAGGTAGGATCCGAATGACAGTGTCCAAATCGTGGCAGTGTTGAGTCCAAACGTTCTTGAGATACCATTGTAGCTTCCTCATATGCAGTTTGGCATTGGGAAGTACTAGAATGCAAGATGCCATGAACCCCAAGGCTTGAAGGACTGTCCTTGCAGTCAGCCTGGACATTACTGATAGCTGTTGGAAGTATAGGTGAAGATTCCTTTGTTTGTCCGGGGTAAGAAATGCCATCTGAGCAGCTGTATTCAGTTTCACACCCAGAAAACACATCTCTTGTGAGGGTACTAGACTGGACTTTATTTCGTTCACAGAATACCCTAGGCATCTGAAAACTGTCATTACATACTGCAGATGTTGAAGAAGTTCGTGCTTGCCTTGAGCCAGAATCAAACAGTCGTCCAGATAAGGATAAATTTGAATTCCTGCTAGCCTGAGAAAAGCTATTACTGGAGCCAGGACTTTCGTGAATACCCTGGGTGCAGTAGACAAGCCAAAGGGCAATGCAGAGAACTGATAATGCAAATTCCCATTCCAAAACCTCAGGAATTTCCTGCAACTGGGCCTGATAGGAATGTGAAGATAGGCCTCTTTGAGATCCAGAGTCACCATCCAGTGATCTTTGCCCAGCATAGGTAACAGCTGTTGCAGTGTTAACATCTTGAATTTTGGAATTTCCAGAAAGGTATTTAGAATGGACAAGTCCAGAATTGGTCTCCAATTTCTTTGGCACTAAGAAAAGACGGGAATAAAACCCCGTACCTCTTTCTGCAGAAGGTACTTCCTGTATTGCTTCCAACTGAAGCAGAGAAGAAATTTGAGTCTGCGCTTCCAGTTTTTGCTGACGAGGCACATCCGGCATACCTTTGAAAGGAGGGAATGTGTGAAAATAAAATTTGTAGCCTCGATTTATTATGTCCAATACCCATTTGTCTTGGGTAATCAAATGCCAATTCCTTTTGAAAAATCTCAGTTTTCCTCCCAGAGGGGCTGCCAGCAAGGCAGAGTCCGGCAGCTGAAGACACGGGTCATTGGGTCTGTTTCCGAAAGGACTGACCCCTGCCCTCCCCAGCAGAAGGGGTAGAAGAACTCAAAGACCTAGAAGTAACAGGGCCCTGAGAGAAAGCCCTACCCCTACCTCGCCTCGACCTGCCCCTAGACTGATAATCCAAGAGGGAAAGACCAGCCCTTAGCAGGCCAATTCCTACTGAACTTAGGGGCTGAACCTGTAAAAATCCTTAACTGTCTGCATAGACTTAGCTTTTTCCTCCATTTTTTTCAAAACTGACTCTACTGGAGGACCAAAAAGAACATCAGATTGTAGAGGAGCATCCATAATTCGAGCCTTAACATGCTCCGACAAGGTCTGATCTTTAAGCCAAGCATGCCTACGAATGACTGAACTAGTAGCAGCCACCCTGGAAGAAGCCTGTAAAGCATCAAAACCACACTTCAAAGAATGCTTACCAACTTGGTCTGAAGCATACACTAAATCCTGAAGCTCCTTACATTCAATACCTTCAGCTAAAGCATCTACTTTACATTTCAATTGGCCCAGCAAATAATTTTGATACCGAAGCATATGAAACTGACAATTTAAAGCTCTCATAGCCAAAGTAGAAGAGGTATACAGTTTTTTACCCCACCTATCCAGGGCCCTAGCATCCTTGTCCAGAGGAACTGGATTCTTAACCACAGAAGCCCTAACCCCTTTGGGGCCTTGAGTAATAGTTTCTGGATCAGCCCTAGGACTCTTATATAAGTACTTGTGAGCTTCCGGAACCCTGTAGTATCTGTCTGGTTTAACCGGGGCAGGAGGCAGAGAATCTGGGTTAAGGGCAGCCTCAGAAAACACATCCTGAACAACATCCAGTACAGGGGGAATAGCCAAGGGCCTATGCTGAGGCAAAAACAAGAATTCTCTCAGTCTTTTACGGGAATCAGAATAATCCTGGCCCTCCCATTTGAAATGTTCCCTCATGGAATGCAAAGTCTCAGAGAAAGAAAAATCTTCTGGAGGGGACGCAGAGGGAGTAGAGTCCTCAGCCTCCGAATCAGAATAGGGAGGGAAATCCTGAAGTTCCTCTACAGAGGAATCCGACTCACTGGAATACTGAACCAAACCCTCCAACTCTGGCTCTACCCTGGGCCTCTTCGCAGGGGGGGGCATATAAAGTAATCAAATCTTCAGTCATCTTTAACATGTGCTGCCTAGGAGCTGGACCCTGGGGACACGCACCAACAGGGGCAGACTTAGACTTAGAATGGGCTTTGCTATGAGAAGGAGGAGGCCTAACTACCCCATGAGGGGAGGGAACCACTGACATCAGAGAAGCACCCTCAGCCTGGCCTAACACAGGAGAAGCCACTTCCTGCAGTAACAAAGGCTCCCCGTGAGACTCAGGTAAACTGTCAGAAGGAGCCGCTGAAGTAGCCAGTGGTACTACAGAACCGGCGTCCGGAGTGGCCGCCTCATCCTGTTTGGACCGCAAATACTTTTCTTTGCGTTTCTTAGAAGAACCAGTCGTCGGAGAATCCGACGGCATGTTATAATTACAACGTTTACCAAACACTAGCCTAGCACAGTCTAACCGACGTTTAATAGTACGCTTGTTAAAAGTAGCACAAAAGCGACACCCAACAACGTCGTGCTCAGGCCCTAAACAAGGAATGCAGAGTGAATGGTAATCCCTATGAGGAATCTGTTTCCCACAAGAAATACAGTTATTAACTTTTTCTGACATCCGTCAATACTGAGGCAAGAAAAAGACAAAAATGTCCCCAAAGGGGTACTTAGCCCAACTTGGTCTCCGGTCTGAAACTCGAAAACCGACAATTCCAGAATGCCGAATGGCACTTGCAAATGCTGCTTCTGCTTAGGGACCATGCAGCAAGAAAGACTGAGGTTATGGCGTCGGTCATGCGCATTTGTACTGGCACGTACTGATGTCAGTCTCGAGCGCCGATGACCGACACCGGTTCTAGCCCTTTGGTATTCGGGCCGATGGTGGGCAGCGGAATACCCTTATGTCAGGACTGCAGCAATGGGAGATGAAGAACATCAATCTACTCCACCAACTACACCTTTCTAACTCATTATCCTATAACTTGCAGCTACCTCATCCAACACACCCGCAATCAATTTTTTTTCATTTTCTCCCCCCATCTCACTAACCATTATTTTCATCCCTCATATAACAGTCACCCCATCACTATATCAGTACATTTTTCTCTCTACTAAACTCAGACACCAACCCACGTTTCTCCTATTTCCCTACTATTTCACCATGTCCATTATCACCACTCTTTTGAGCAACTCTCTCCTACTCATTACCCTCTACCTAGCCTCCCGCTCCATTACCTTCATCACATCAAACATAACACACTACCCCTCTCCTACACTCCCCATTATTACATGCCATACAAAACCAAATATCCATTTTCACATCTGTTCTAACCTCTACACTAACATCGTTCATCCACTATATATCCATACCCCCAACCCTCCTTCCTATCCAGATTTTTTTCAACAAATAATATCCAAGTTCAAACTCTCTCTCCTTCTACACTCGCTAACCGAATCAAACAAAATCAAAAAATCTGTTATTGCTCGATCAGCTCACCACTGCCCACTCTGTTATCCACAAACCTGAAAACTGCCCTGCACTCTCCAACCTAGTGCAACTAAATACCAACCCCAGGACCCTTAGCTCATCTGATAAACTCATAGTCAAGGTTACAAAGTCCCAAAATTACTTTGGTGACTCTCTTCTCCTTCAAAGTAGCCAAACAGTGGAACCTATTAGCCCAGAATATCTTAAAAAAAAATAAAAAAATAAAAAAAACATAGTTATAGATTAAAAAAACTCCTAAAGGAATACCTTACTTAGCAATGGCTATGCTCCTTGTAATACTCCTGGCTAGTTTCTCATGCCTTCGATCAAATGTTTTCTATTCTATCTTATAGGTTCATAGGTAGATACTAGGCTATCTGCCCTAGGGCATTTATAAGCCTAGCCACAGTGTGTTTGGCTTTCGTCTCCCATTTAGATTTAACTGTGCCTCTGTATAGTAGGTCACAGAAGATAGCCCTTTAAGGTTAGTTTACTGTGCCTCTGTCTAGCAGGGACACAGAAGAGATCCCAGGGGTAAACTTACGATCTCCCATCCAATCGTCAAGATTTCTTTTGAAGAGGGTCAGTGACGGGCTCTGCCTAACATGAATTGGGATTCTGTTCCAGAGTGAGGGGAGCCTCTGGGATATGAATCTGTCCCTCCAGCATGTCCTATTTATTGCTGTGCTGAGGTTTAAGTCCCTGGAGTGTGTAGCTCTTAAGGGATTTGGATTTCCTGAGGTGGAGCATGTCCATTAATTCTGGGTTAGACATGGCTTTGTACGTTAGGCATAGATCGCCTCTGAGTAGGCGGTAAGCAACTGAGTAGAGCTGGAGTTTCTTTAGTCGAACTGCATAGGGCAACTGTTTAAGGCCCGTGATCCTCTTGGTGAGGTACTTCTGAGGTCTCTCAAGTTGCTGCAAGTGTCGGGTAAGGTACATCCCAAATGGGGCATTGTATTCAATTATGGGCCTGATGAGTAGAGGGGCACAATGACCTCTCTTGATCTAGATGTGAACCCTTTCGTGATAAGGTGGGCTACATAGAAGGTCTTTCTAACCACTTTGGCAATGTGATTGTCAAAGGAGAGATTACTATCTACTTGGGTCCCCAAATCCCTAATTACTTCTTCCGTACTTAATGGATTACCACCTATGTGGTAATTTGGGGGCACTTTGTTTTTCCCAAAGGGGATGACTATGCACTTTTTGGCATTTAGCTTGAGGCCGTGGCTCTGGCAGCAGGTATCCGTCTCTGTGAGACCATTTTGGAAGATGCTTGTGTCAGTCGGAGAGTCGATTATGGCTCCCAGTTTGCAGTCATCTGCAAACTTGGTCAGCCATAGTCCTCCTGTGTTAGCCTGTACCTCGGAGAAGTATATACTAAACAAGAGAGGTCCCAGGACTGAGCCTTGTGGGACGCCACTTGTAACTGGTTTAGAGTCTGACATGGCACCTGCAATTCTGACCATGTGAGTTCTATTCCTGAGCCAGTTTGCAACCCATCTTGTGACATAGTAAGCTTATTTATGATGCCCGAGTGGGGTATTGTGTCAAAGGCTTTTGCGAGGTCCAGGCAGGCTGTGTGGACTACCTTCCCCTCATCTATGGCCTTGGTAACTATTTCAAAGAAGTCAACTACGTTTAAGAGGCAAGATCTGCCCTTAACAAAGCCGAATTGGGTAGGGTGCAGTGTCTGGAGGTTCCCAATGTCTTTGTTTATGAGTTCCATGATGATACGCTCCATAGCTTTGTAGACGAGACTAGTCAGTCTTATAGGGCGATAGTTCTGGGGTCTGTTGTGGCACCACCATTGTGGAGTGGGACCACTGTTGCTGTACACCATTCTTTGGGTACATATCCTGTAGTAAGGCTGAGTTTGAACAGTGACTTTATGTGAGGGTTTAGTTCTTTTGAGTTCGTGTAAGACGCAGCCTGGGACACTGTCCATTCCCATTGATGCTGTGTTTTTTGCTTTGGAGAGGGTAGCTTTCACCTGTGCATCTGTGATGTCTGGGAGGCTACATTCTGTTGGGATAGACATTTGCTCTTTTGAGGGGGAGAAGTTTGTACTGAACCTCTCTGCCAGGATGTTGGCAATGTCTGTGGGTTCAGTGTATTTTTTGCTGTTTTGCACTAACTTAGAGCATATCTGGGAGTTGCCACCCAGATTCCTGACATAACTAAAGAAGGCCTTGTGATTATCTTTAGCGTCTTGGGCAATTTTTCTTTCGAAGCTGGCCTTTGTTATGAGGGATCGTAGTTTCTTGCTAGTACTGATCAGAGATGCCTTCCCTTTTTTAGGATTTTGCTCTATTATGTAGTAGCTTCCTCCTTCTGTTGTATAGCTTATTTATGGCCGGGGTCCATCTTCTTGTCTTACTTCTACCAAATGAAAATACCACAATGGTTTTTAGTTATATATGAGTTTCATATTACTGTCTGTAATAAGGATTAAGAAATGTAATGTTTTCTGTTTTACATTCACCTTTTTGTCAATTGTGAATGTTGGCAACTGTCAAACATTTTGTATATTGTTTGTAAATCTTTTAATAACTTTTGTAATCTTTTTGTACTATTGTTATGGAGCTTATCTCCTCGGGTCTCTGCTGAAAATGGGCAACTTGCCCAGCCAGACTCTATTCTTTTTAATTAATTTTTTTATTTTATTTTATTTTTATTTTACATTTGTTGACCGGGATAGTCCGACTGGATGCATGTCCATTTTCAGCGGAGGCCCAGGGAGAAAAGCTCCAAGGGTAAGCAGATACAGCATTACATAATACCAGCATTACATACAGATTATTTACAGAGATTACATAAGTAAGCAAGTTAAACAAGTTCCACAGGTTAAAGTTAGTCCTGAGCACAAGTCAGGATTAAATTAAATTACACAGTCAACTGGTTAACAGATTTTTACACATTCAAGTTAGCCAGGCTTGATACATTGACATAGCCAGTTAAGTGACAAATGTTGTTTGAGTCTAGTTTTAAATTGACCTAAGGTGGAAAGTAAGGTAATATCAGCTGGAAGTGAGTTCCAGGATCTACTTACAGAGTTTGCAAAGAGAGAGTCACCGGCTGTGTTATTAATTTTGCTAGTCTGAATTAGTAGTTTGTTAGAGGATCAAAGCGGTCTAGGATTGTTATAGGGGGTGATAATATTTTTAAGTGCAGGAGTATTGTCCGGATTATAGAGGATTTTATAGGCCATAATCAGTTGGTTATACTGGATTAGGCTAGGTAGTTCAAGCCAACCAAGCTGATTTAGATTGATGCAATGATGTGTCCTAAATTTATTTATTTATTTTACATTTGTTAACCGCATAAATAAAATTATTTTTAAGGGGGAACAGCAGTTAAAAAAAAGTTTATTCTGCCACTTGCCAGCAACAGCAGATAAAAAAGTTTGTTCTGCCACTTGCCCGCAACAACAGATGGAAGTTGTCAGTTCTGAAGTGTTGAGTATTTGCAATGATCTGTTGTTCACAGTGACTACCAACTCTGGCATGAGACACTAGCCTTTACTTTCTGATTGGAGTGCAGTGTTCCAATATGTGAAAACATATTTGGAAGAAAACCATGTGTGTTAAGTACTTAAAGCCCAAGTGTAGCAGACAAGCAAACTCTCTTTGACCTACCTGATTAAGTTTTTGAACCTCTGACTGGTGACAAGGCATCAACATGTTGTGTTCTTTGAGATCTATGCTTGCCAGAGGATATCACATAAGGAGTTGGCCACAAAGTCTAGTGACGGACTCACTCCATCCAGCTGGGGGCTGAAAGATTGCATAGTTCTTCCAAACAGCATTAATGGCACCCTTAATGTGTAGATCCATGGGGAGATGACCCATGGCTAATCCACCTTATTCTCTACATTAACATCATGTAGACATTTCTGGGTAGAATAAAATGGGGACTGAAGGAACCTCATCAGTTATAAAGTCTTTCCAAAAGTGGAGATGGGGGAAGCTGAAGGACAGCAAAAACTAACTGTCCATTTCAGTTTTGGATGCAATGGCCTCTGGGTCCTAAGACCCTCCACAGAAATCTGAGTAGGAGCAGCCTTTGATTTCACTATATCCAAAAGTAAACCTATACCCCCATCACAGGAACAGCTGTGCAAGAAAAGTGCATACATTGGATGTTGGGTGATATGGACCTAGCAGCATACCTGCAGAGGATGGAACTCAAGTGAGAAAGGCCTGTCCTGAGCCCAGAAGTGGAATTAGACCATGTTTCCTAAGGGTTTGGTCCCACACTCATGCAGTTGTTTATATATTTAATGTCTGGTGATCATCTGACTTGTCCATGAATCCCTTTCCAGCTATGGCATGGGCTACAATGCAAGAATGAATATAATATAGGAATCGGTCAGTGAAGCCAATCAATTAGTATGCTTCTAGGAGGTGACAGGAACCAAAGTATAAGGAGAAAATCCACACAGACCCAAGGAGAACAGCCAATTCTAGATAGTGACTGGAAGTCAGAACCAAAGAAACTGCTTTATCAAAGGATTACTGCTATGATCTGCTACTGAGCATCGTCTTGTAGTCTGGAATTTGATTCTGTGAGCCTCCACTTGCCTACTCTGTGGTTCTAAGCATGTGTCATATCTGGACAGTTATCCAATGTCACATTTGAAAACAGGCTTGTGTCTGCTATATTTACCTGAGTGACAAATTAATAAAATAAAAAACTACCAAACCAGCTCTAAACCCTGGAGCTGTAAAGCATAACTATTACTACTGGTATACCATACTTGCCCCATGGACATGAGCCACCACATATTAAACATGTGCCTGAAGTCTAGGCCTGGAACTGTTAGCCCTGACATGGGATGATCCAGTGGACCTCCATTCAATCTCAGCAAAAAGACCCTGCTGAGCCGGGGCGGAAAACACTGGTAGGGCATTCTTTGGCATAGAGGACCCCCAACCTGAACTGGTTGACTTAGAGACTTCGCCGTGGGATTACTAGCTCTAGGTGGTTATCTTTAGAGTTGGGTGGTGCACATCTCCCATGCTGCACCTGCTCCTGCATTCTCATAATTCATACAAGCAGAGGAGGGACAGGAGTGTAAGCTCTCCCTTGTTGGTAGTAAATATATGTTTGGGAACCTGACAGCTGTGCTAGTAAGGACTCTACTTTCAGAAGGGCTAGGTTGTGACCTAATGTCCAAGCTTCAGTCCCAGTGATGGAGATCCATCTGAGACTTGGACCCGCATATGGGATCCTCCCATTAATATCCATGCAAGGAACTTTTATTTTTTATTTTATTTTATTTTACATTTGTTTACCGGGCTAGTCCAACTGGATACATGTCCATTTTCAGTGGAGGCCCGGGGAGAAAAGCTCCGCTACAATACTACTTAAGTAAAAATAAACAAAATGTACCAAATAACTTTCAACAGCACTATCCATTTTCTTAGAAGAAAGGTATGCAGACTTTTCTCATTCTGACATTTCTGAGTGGCAGAGTTGAAGCAAAGTCATTGTGTTATGTGATTCTTGCCTACTAGGCAGTAAAGGCCATGCTGGTAAGGGTCCTGACTAGAAATTAGTCAGTGGGAACTTAGCAAATTTGCTTGAAGTAGTCAACCAGAGGAACTTTTGCCTTTGGATTGAGACCTGAACTTTGCTAGCACCAGAAAATAAATGGTGGGCTCAGGGGCTAGGTTCACTTGTGTAGTCAGTGACCTCACAGCATGTACTGGTAACAATTTATTATTTATCTATTGACATTTGTTAACTGGGTTAGTCCAACTGATCCAGGGTCCATTTTCAGTGGAGACCCAAGGAGAAAAGCTCCGTAAATATTACACATTTTTGCAATAAAAATCAAATCAAAAATAAGAGAAAAATTAAAACCATGAAACATAAAAGTAACAGAGAATATCTGTACATAGAGTAGGTTAAATAACAATTGACAGGTCTAGAGAATATCGCACATGAAGTACATACAAAAGATAACATTCAATCAATTTTTTTTTAAATAAAGATATACATGAATATATATGCTATGGAAGCGAGGGGAGAAGGAGGTATAAAGGTATAATAAACAAAAAAACACTGTGGAGAGGACAAACCGCACCGGACAGCCGAGAAATTTTAACAGATTTATTCCAAGGTTAAACGTTAGACAATTCACCACGTTTTTCGTCAATAAGCTGTAAGACTTCATCAGACAAAGGCACAATTTAATTAACACATTTATATATGCCGACAAATTTTAAATTGACCAATAAAAACTGTTAAAAAACAATCCTCATGAATATGAATGTAAATGGAAAACTCATCCAACTATATATATATACATATTAAATGCATCCCTACTTTACAGATACATGTATGATTTGTGCAATGTGGCAGGAGATAACAAACCATAGATATTTAGAACTTTCTAATAAGGATAGTAATAACACTAACATTGACAACGATGATATTGATAGAGACCTGGGAAATATACATGATAAAGCTATTATTTGCACATGTGCTAATTTTAAGAACTTCAATATATTTAATTATACCGAGCTGGATATCAATGACACCTATTTTGAATTGTTTTCTAAAGGCCTCAATTTCGTCCCGAGGACTAAATGTGATATGAGTAGATTAATTATCGATGTTAAGATGTTCCTGAGGAAAATTAATTTAGAATTAATTTGTGGGGATATTACCACAGAAGTGGATCATGCTAGTGAGTTAAAGAAAAAAAGCACTTGGAATCCCCCTATACACACACAATTAAAAAATTTCGAGAATATTGTGGAGAATGAGTTAAGACAAACTATCAGAAAAAATAGATTTACTCCTAATCTTACACCAGAAGAACTAACATTACTTAATAGATTAAGGGAGAATTTGAATTTGAGAATAATGAAACCGGATAAACGGGGTGGGGTGGTACTTATGAATTCCATTACATATGAAGGTAAAATGTTTAATATATTATTGGAAGAGTCAAAATATAGTAATGTTTCTATTAATGAAATTAACATTGGTTATAAGAGAATTTACACCACATTATATGATTTGTTTCTGGAGGGATTTATTGAACATAGTATGTTTGAATTTTTACATAATAATAAACCAAAAATTCCATCAATTTTCGGCATTCCCAAAGTGCATAAGAATTTGGAAGACCCCCCCTTTACATCCTATTGTAGCAGCAGAAGGTTCAGTGATATCACCTTTAGCAAGATATATTGATACTAAATTGAAGAACCTAATGTTTAAAGGGAGGTCTTATTTGAAGGATTCATGGGATTTTTTAAAAAAAGTGAAGAGTATTACCACAAATAAAGATGTTATTTTGGTTACCATAGACGTAGTAGATTTGTCTGGTTCAATACCGCACAAAATAGGATTAGAATGGTTTGAAGAAGCTATAAGATCTTTTCAAGAATTAAAAGATGATGAAATTTACACTTGTGTCAATTTGATGGAATTGGTTTTAAAACATAATTATTTATTCTTCCAAGGAGAATATCACCATCAACTAAGTGGGGTAGCCATGGGAGCAAGATGTGCTCCCATATATGCCAACATGGTTTTAAATACATGGGAAGACAAATTTATCTGTCATAGTGCATGTAGAGAATGCTGGAGTTTATATAAACGGTTTTTAGATGACATTATTATTTTTTGGAAAGACAGTATAGAAAGGTTAGAAGAGTTTATCAAATATGTTAATGGCATTACCACTTTTTTTAAATTTACCCATGAAATGAATGCACAGAGTATTAATTATTTAGATGTGATGATAGAAAAAAACGGTGACAAATTTAAGTCAAAGGTTTTTAGAAAAAAAAACTTTTTCCAATTCATATCTACATTTCAAAAGTGGATACCCTTTACATCAAAAGCGTAGTATTGTAAAGGGTCAAATGGTAAGGATTTCTAGGATGACATCCAGTGACCAAGATTTTATTGTAGAATTGGAATTTTTAGTGGATATGTTTTTGGAGAGGGGTTATCCACTTGACTTTTGCAACCACATTAAAAAGGATATCATTCAAGGGAGAAATAACAGGTTTGCACCCATATTGAATTACAGTCTCCCCACTACTGGTGATTTTGGTTTAACGGAGCCTAAAGACTTACACAAAGGAAAAACATACAGTCAGGCATTTATAACTGATTTTAGTGGTGATGCAGATGTCATCCACCAAGTGGTTCACAGAGAATGGGACAAGTTTCTTAACATTACTGATCTTAATTTAAATAAATCAAGAGATTCTTTTAATATTATTTTTAGGAGGGGACGTAATATAAAGGATTGGTTGACAGTTCAACATAGAGTGAGGAAGAAAAGTACAAAAATAGGGGGCACTTATCCATGTGGTATGTGTATGCAATGTTCATCTATGTTTAATTCACATAGCATTTTTATTGAAGCAAGAGATAGAGAAGTTGTTGGTAAAATATACAGTAATTGCAATTCTTTTGGAGTAGTATACATTGCGATTTGTGACATATGTTCGGCTTTCTACATTGGAAAGACCGAAAGGAAAATAAGAAGGGTATATGAACATTTAAACGATATCAAAAATAAGAAAGAATTTAATGCACTATATAAACACATGAATACCTGCAAAGTATAAATTCTTCATTTTAGAAGAAATTCAGAAGGACGAGAGAGGGGGTTTATGGGAGACTCACATTGAATACCGGGAATTATATTAGCAGATTGTTCTTGAGGCCAACAAATTCCCAGGTTTAAACGATTACATCTCACTCGCCCCAGTTTTGAAATTAAGGGCAGCCAAACTGTAATAATACCAGCATTGGGTTCACATGTGCACATATATATACATTTATTCATTTACATGATTGTACATATACATATATTTTTAAAATAAATACATTTTTTAACAGTTTTAAATATTTAATATAACACAATATTTTATGGGTATATTATTTATGTTTTATGTATATTATATATATATATATATATATATATATATATATATATATTTATGTATCAATACTTTTTGGGTTCAATATTTGATTCATATATATTTACTTATTTGGGTATTTTTAAGGTGTTATTTATATTCATTATATGAATTAATTCTCGCTACATTTCTATCTGTTTCAAGTTTCACTTTGATTTTAGTGTAAAAGATGCAATAGGATTATATATACCATTTTTTGACCACCAGATGGGAGCATTGTCCCATTGATGAAGTGATTTGTGTTTTTGGTTGAACATTGTCTTAATATTATAAATTTTATACATTAATATATTAATAAATAAAGGATTAAAACATTATTAAATGTTTTCAGTGCACTATACATTGCACAAATCATACATGTATCTGTAAAGTAGGGATGCATTTAATATGTATATATATATAGTTGGATGAGTTTTCCATTTACATTCATATTCATGAGGATTGGTTTTTAACAGTTTTTATTGGTCAATTTAAAATTTGTCAGCATATATAAATGTGTTAATTAAATTGTGCCTTTGTCTGATGAAGTCTTACAGCTTATTGACGAAAAACGTGGTGAATTGTCTAATGTTTAACCTTGGAATAAATCTGTTAAAATTACTCAGCTGTCCGGTGCGGTTTGTCCTCTCCACAGTGTTTTTTTGTTTATTGGTCTTTGTTACACTGTGCATCGTATTTTCAGGTATAAAGGTATATTATGAAACAAGTACAAGGAAGTAGAGTAGAATATGGAAAAGAAGTTTTAAGTTGAGAAGAGGCTAGATCAAGTGGGGGTTAGACAAGGGCAGGACCATGTACTCTAAAGAAACATTTTAAGTTCTTTTTTGAACAGGTGTTTTTTATGAATGCTTCTTATGTTTTGAGGGAGGGAGTTCCAAGCATGTGCAACACAGCATTTGTACAGGGACTTTCCTATATATATTTTTTGGGTTTATATATGTCAAGGAGGTGTTTGCTGGAAGTACGAAGGTAACAATGGAACAGGTGTTTTTTATGAATGCTTATGTTTTGAGGGAAGGAGTTCCAAGAATGTGCAACAGAGTATTTGTAGAGGGACTTTCCTATATATTTATTGGGTTTATATATGTCAAGGAGGTGTTTGCTGGAAGTACGAAGGTAACAATGGAGGTTGTAGTAGGAGACTAGGTTGGAGATGGAGTGGCAGAAAGAGGGGTCATTCAGAATACAGTGTGTGATGTGAAGTTGGGGTAGAAGTAGTTTAGAGAATTCTGGCCATTGGAGTGATTTAAGGGTGAGACAGTGGTGGGATTTATAGGGGAGACTAGAGGCAAACCTGGCTATTTTGTGATAAGTTTGCTCTAGCTTACTGATAAGTGAAGTCTGAACATTAGTTAAGGACAGGGGCAGCATAGTGAAGACAGGGTAGAAGGAACTAAGCGAGGGAAGTTTTGGAAAAAGGTGACAGAAATTTCTGATTGCAATAGAAAAGTCAGAGTTCTGGTTCTGGTGGGTCTTTTATACATTGATATGAGTACCGAAATTTAGTTGATTACTCCCACGTAGTTTGGTATGGGTTCGGGTTTGATGATGTTGAGAGGTGATAAAGAGGGTTTTTGCTGGGTTAGTGTTTTAGGGAAGAGAAGTTTAGTTTTTTTGGATTTAGTATTAATTGGTAATGAGAGAGACAGGTTTCGACAGAGGTGAAGGTTTGTTGAGTGAGAGCTAGGACTTCGGGGATGTTGTGGGTAGAGAGGTGATAAGGGTAGAGTCACTGGCGTATTGTAGATGTGTAGAAAGATTAGTAGCAGACTGAAGTTTATTGGTGAATATGTTGAACTGTAGGGGGCCTAGAATTGATCCTTGGGGAACAAGTATTTACAGGAAGGAATGAAGAGAGGACAGTTTGCGAGTGGATAGACTGCTGCCTGCCAGAGAGGTAGCTAGAGAACCAGTTGATGGAGGAGGAAGAGAGATGTAGATCAGATAGTTTAGTAAGAAAGAAGTTTAGAGTGAGAGGCAGTATCAAAGGCCTTTGAAAGATCAAGGACTAGACAGGAGATGGGCAAGTTATTGTCACGGGCATCAGCTATCCTTTGAGTAAAGGAGATTAATGCTATGGTTGGGGGGTCTAAAGCCATGTTGAGTAGGAGTAAGGAGACTGTTGTCAGGAAGGTGTTTGATTAAATGAGCATGAATATACTTTTCTAAAATTTTAGAAAAGGGGACAGGATAACAATGGATCTAATGTTAGAGGGATCAGTAGAGTTGCTACATTTGTAAAGAGGGATTGTATAAAAGGATTTCCAGATATCTGGGACAAGGGCCTCAGAGATGGAACGATTAATAAGTACAGTGACAGGGTAGGCAATGGATTGTGCAGCTATTTTTAGGAAGTGGGAGGGTAGTTGGTTGGCAACGGGGGAGCAAAGCTTAAGTTTAAGAAATTTCATAGTGGTAATTGGGACTGGTTAGAAAGAAATGTATTCTGAAGAGTTTTGTTAAGAGGTGATAGAGGGGTTGGGTGAGATGTACTGTTTTGTGTGAGCTTTTAGATAGTTTCTATGAAATAATTGAGGACAGTGGTAAAGTTTTTGAGAGTTTAGATGACAGTTAATAAGGATTAACAAGCACACATTCCCCTGACTCTGGTAGCTTCTAACATACATATAGTGCTGAACTGTTGCTGAAGGGAATGAACTCAATTAGTGACCTATAAAGGGGGGACCCTAACGTTAGACCTCAGCCTGTCCTCATTAAACCCTACTGACATACACAAGGGTTGCTTGCGCACATCATTGCTGGCAAAGATGAAAATGCAGTATCTTTATGATACTGTGAAAAGCTACTTCTTGCTATGCAGGTCTGTGAAACAAAGCAAAACATTTTAACCTAGAAAACAAAAAGATGCAATTGAGTTAAATACAGAGGGGAAAGCTACGTACATATATATCACTGAAATTCTGAAGAGATCCACAAAACAGTGGAACTTAAAGTGCGATATGCATACAATAAGTCTGCGTCTATGACACTTTGGAACACTCTATCTGAGGTGCAGAGATCTTGAATTAATATATATATATATATATATATATATATATATATATATATATATATATATAAAACCAGCATGTACACTTTTTCTGTGTCAGTGGGTGCAGAGGGAGTGAAGAACACTCCCAAAAAAGGCTTTAAGTTCATTTTAAGAATCACTGTAGTTTCTTGGCAATCTATGATTTGCATGTGTGGAACCTGAGATTATGGGCCTCACTCTTCCAGTAGGGAGCCCACTGGCAGGAGGAAAGGTACACAATGTCAAGACAAAAATTCCAATAAAACAACCACAGAAAATCTGTACTGCATTCCACTTTAATAGATATGGAAAATACTTTATTTATTATTTATTTATTTATTTATTTATATTTGTTGACCGAGAGTGTCCGACTGGATGTAGGTCCATTTTCAGCGGAGGCCCGAGGAGAAAAGCTCCACAGTTAAAATAAACAGACAGTAGTTACATTGGATTACATAGCGATTAACAATTTACATAGCAATTACTTACAACATATTTACAGATGAAGAACATAGTACATCAGTAGACAACTAGAATCATTATCTGTGAAGTACATAACAGACATTAACAAATGTTACAAGAAGAAGTTCCTGCTGTATAATAAGTACTAGGCTTATGAGCATCTGAGCTTGCTATAATCAAGGTAGTTAGTGGAGTGGAAAGAAGGTAGTGGTTGGATGGGGTGGATGATATTAGAGTGGGAGTGGCAAGGGCATAGCCAGCATGTTTTTAGGTGCGCTTTTAGTAAAGATTTGAAGTGGGTGCATGATGGTACGGAGGTAATTGTGGGTGGGAGGGAGTTCCATAATTTGGCTATGGTGCAAGAGAATAGTGCTTCACCAGCAGAGTTATTGGCTTTAGTGATCTGCAAGTGATTTTTGTTGCTAGATCTTAGTGATCTGGTGGTGCGATAGGGTTGGAGTAGATTCTGAAGGGATGGGACATTTAGTGGATGGTTTACTAGTTTGTGGGCGAGTGAGAGTTGATACCATTGAAGGAGGTGAGGGAGTTCAAGCCAGCCCAGTTCAGCAAGTGAGAGACAGTGGTGGCTACGGTAGGATGCCTCTGTGGCGAATTTGGCAATTTTGTTGTAGCAGGTCTCTAGCTTGTTTAGATTGCATTGCCTTAGGTTGGTATATATTGGAGAGGCATAAAGTAGGGTGGAGATAAGGTGGGAATTTGCTATTGAAATCTTTGCTGCCTTGGTGAGAAGATGCTTATTTCTGTATAATGCTCCTAGTTTCTTGTGGACTTTTTTTATAGTCATGGATATGTGAATGTCAAATTTTAGTTTATTGTCTATTTCCACTCCTAGCAATTTGGTGTGTTCAGTTGGGTATATAGTGGTGTTGTCTTTTGCTATAATGTTAAAGTGAGAGATGTTTTGAGTATGTTTGGTGGGTTGGAAGATGAGAAGTTTAGTTCTGTTTGGGTTGAGTATTAATTGGGCATCGGATAACCAAGTTTCAACAGAAGAGAAGGCTTCCTGTGTGACTTTTTGCAGTTTGGGTAGGGACTGGGCTGAGCAGATGATGGTTGAGTCATCTGTGTATTGTATGAGTGTGCCATGTGTGGTGGCAGAGGCTAGATTATTTGTGAAAACAGAGAAGAGTAGGGGTCCAAGGATGGATCCTTGGGAAACCACTATGGAGACAGGTAGTTGGGGAGATATGTCATTCTGCCATACAACAGATTGTTGGCGGTCAGACAGGTAACTCTGAAACCAGATGGTGACTGATTTTGAGAAGGATAGGTTATTGAGGACAGAGATAAGTTGTTTGTATGGGACCATGTCAAATGCTTTAGATAGGTCTAGGAAAGTAGCAGAGGAGAGATAGCCATTGTTTTTATAATGAAGGATAGTGTTAGTAAAGGAGAGTAATGCAGTGGTGGTGCTATGGTTTGGTCGGAAACCATGCTGAGTATTGGAAAGGAGGTTGTTAGTAAGTGGTAGTCTGAGACCTGAGAGTGTATGCATCTCTCTAGTATTTTGGAGAGTGGAGAGAGAATAGCTATGGGGCGGTAATTGGATAGTTCTGTGGAGGGTCCGCCTTTGTGGAGGGGAATTATATGTGAAACTTTCCACAGTGTGGGAACATAACTTTCTGACAGAGATCGGTTAATCAAGATGGTTACTGGGTAGGCCAGAGCATCAGCTGCGATTTGTAGGTATTCACTTGGGAGGTTGTCTGCTGCTAATTTAGTGGGTTTAAGTTTAGTTAAGAGTTTTTTTTATGTTGGAGGTAGGTACAGGAGAAAAAGAGAAGGCAGTGGGGAGATTAGTAGTTGAAGGTGTGGGTTGGAGGGGAGGGGGGTTGTGTTGTTTAGCTAGTGATAGTATGGTTTGTGTGAAGTGTGTGTTGAATGAGGTAGCAATATTTTCTGAGGAGTGAGGGATGTTAGGAGGAGAGGTACTGACTTTACCTGGGTGGAGGATGGAGTTTAAGGAGGACCAGAATTGTTTGGGGCTGTATTCGGAGGAGTCTAGGGCAGACTGATAGTATTGGAATTTGTACTGTTTTATAAGCTTTTTGACTCTATTGCGTAGTTCTAGGAATTTCTGTATAGTTGAGGGGGTCTTGATTTTGTGCCAGTGCTCTCAGGCTTTATCCCTGTTTTTCATTTCTGACTTAGTGGTTTCTGTAGCCATGGGGAGGGTTGTGCTTTGATTCTGGAAAGTCTTATGGGGGCATGGTAATTAAAGATGCTCAGGAAGGTAGTATTAAAAAATGCAACTGTGTCATCAACACTGAGGTACTTTAGAGGATGCCAGTTACATTCTTTGAGAGATGAGATGAATGTGAGTGGGTTAAAGTTTATTTTTTTACGTATCTGATGGTAGATGACAGGTTTAGCTTGGTATAGGTATTTTTTCAGTAGGAATGTTGGGGAGTGATCACTGAGACTATCTGATAAGCAGCCTGTTATATATGACTGGGGGCTCTTACTGACTAGTATCCAATCCACAATAGTGTGCTTGCTGGAGTTTTTATTTATCCTGGTTGGCGACTGGACTAGTTGGGTGAAGCCATGAAGGTTTACATGATGGGTTGGATGGTTGCCAGAACAAGATTGCCAGTCAATATTGAAATCACCTAAAATGATAGTTTCTTGGGGGAGATGATGGGTAGACCAGCTGAGGAGGTTTTCTAGTGGAGGGATGTTTTGGCCAGGTGGGAAGTAGCATCAAATTATGTTGATGGTTTTGTTTTGGTTTATTTTGAGGTTGGTATATATTATTTCTTCATTGCCTATTTGCGGAGCTGATGATTTTAAGATCTGAATGTTTAGATGCTGTTTAAATATTATAGCTACACTGCCTCCTTTCTTGTTTAGCCAGTCTACTCTTAGTATGCCATAACCTGTAGGGAGTATTTGCTCACTGGTACTGTGAGGTTTTAGCCAGGTTTCTGTCAGGATGACTATATCTGGGGAGTACAAGTCTATGGTAGCATGGAGTTCATGGACTTTGTTGGATATACTTCTAATATTTAGGCTTAGTAGAAGGAAGTAATTTGGCTTTCTATTGTCTGTAATATGGGAGACGTTGTGATTTCTAGTCTGATTATGAGGATTGGGGTTGGAGACGGTAGGGCCACGGTTGGGGTGGATATCTCCACTTAGGGCTAGTTTTGATATGCATGAGGTTATTAGTTTTCTCAGTTTTTGAATGTTTGTTTATAAGGGAAACTTTATGATTGTGCTCTTTGGGTAATAGGTATGGTGGGAGGGTTACTATGTTAAGTTGTAGGGATGTTTTATGTTTGAGTAATATAGTTGGTAGAATATGTGGGTGGGTGCATAGGGATGGTTCTTGAGTTGGTGGGAGGGGAGCTGAGTGAGGGTGAGACATGAGTGGTGGTGTGAGTAGTGGTACAGTGGTAGTGGTTGAGTGCGGGAATGATAGAGCTTTGGTAGGATGTAAGATATGCAAGGAGAGTGCATGCAGTGAGCATAGGTAAGGTATGCTTGTACATGTTAGTTGAGGAGGTGTGATAGTAGTGGGAAGATGGAGGAGGTAGTGTTGGGTTAGCGCTGTGGTTGGCTACTGGAGAGATGGGAGGGGTTTGTGAGTGTAATAAAGGTGGGACCACTGGGGGTGGGAGGGAATAGGGGGCAGGGTGGGGAGCGAAGCGGGTAGAGACCCTGTTAGTTGCTCTTATGAGGGGGCTGGAAACAATCAGGTAACAGAGGTAATTGATGAATGAACATATGATAGTGACAAGGGTGATTGTAGTTTTAAAAAATGGTGCCTGCCACTGGTAATATTTATTAACTTTGGGATTGGTTAAGGTAATAAACAGGGAAGGGGGAGGGGAGAACAAGGGTGTGAGCAGGCAGTTCTTTGTACTGCTGCTAATGAGCCAAAGCAAAGACAAGTTAGTGTTTGAGAAAGAATCACAATTGACCAAGGACTGCTCTGAAACTGTAAGTCATTTCTTAACCATTTTCAAGTGGAAAAACAGGATAACCTTGTATCAGTAGGCCACTGTGGTCTCAGTTTAAATTAACAAACACACAGTATTGATCAGATTATGGATACTATCTGCTAACAGAAGGGAATAAGAGAGAAAGTGGAAGATGAGTGTGTGTGTGTGTGTGTGGGGGGGGGTGTACATGTTGTACATGTGTAAATGTACATGTGTACATTTGTACATTTATTCATGTACAAATGTGTTATTTACAACCTATTCACAAAAGCCATGTGCACACCACATGGAAAACGCTCTTTACAGCACATAGAAAAGTGCACTAAAGTGAATGTATCTGGATGTACTCTAATTTATTCTGCTGACCTTGCCAAAAGAACTATGTATTTGACAGATAAACAAATTCCTTAAGATTCAGTAAGTAAAAGACTACAGGTATATCAATGAAAAATCAGAATGCCTTATACTGTAACTAGCACCCAGTCATGCTGACCAAAATGTTAGGAATAAATGTACATGAGTAATGCAATTATCATTTCTCAAAAATAGCACAGAAGCAGATTGCTAGTAGGCTCCTACAACTAATCTGTAGTCCAGAAAGGAAGTTCCCTGCATAGTTCCATTCTCAATCAGTCAAACAAAAGTGGAAAATGTGAATACTGGAAGCCACTTGAAGTAGGCCCCAAGAGGAACAACAGTACACATTAGTGTCAGCATCCAAATGAAAGGCCTTTCCAAGAGTTAGTATTCTGATATATAGCTGATTATTTGCACTGACCATGAACCCTGACCCAAAGCAAAGGACATGATATCCAGGTCAGGAAATATTAATAACTTTAGTGGACTGTAAACTAGCCTCTGAATTAGGGCGCACAGCACTCCAACCAACCCAGCCACTTCTAAAGTGGGGAAAACTGTAATGTGGATGTTACAAGGGCAGCTGTGGCCAACAGAACCTTTGACTGTGGCAGATGGAAAACAGCATGTATGGTAACATTAAAAACAAAATATGCTGCAACATGGTCAAAGCAACCTGAAGAAGCTAGCCACCTATCACTGAAATACTGCGTGCTAGAGCAAACATGCAAGCTGCTTATAAAGAGGCACCATAATTGTATATAGCTGACTAAACATCTTTACAACATACGTGGAGTTAACATAAGGAATGGTTTGCAATGTGGTGTGTTTCTAAACAAAATAAGGGAGACGGTGAAATAATCAGGTCTCTTTGGTAGCTTAAAGTTGCCACCACTAGGTACAGAGGTATTGAAATGTGTAAAATCACCATCTATGTGAGGTAGCTATTGAGAATGAAGGTTAGAGTGAAGAGCCTTTATACACAGACGTTATAAATGAGGTAGCTATTGAGAAAGAAGGTTAGAGTGAAGAGCCTTAATACACAGACGTTATAAATGAGTGACCATCCAACTTTCAGATAAGTGCTTTCATACAGAATCTGCTGATGCCTGCACAGTTGAAAAACAAAACCTCTTAATATTGCTCTGGTCAGGAATTTCACCTTCCCTCACATGCAGAGCCTTCATATCAGAAGAATGTCTGATGCTTCAGGGGCAATGTCCTTTGCATGGGGAGTATGAAGGCTTGCCTCCCCCCCACTGTACAAAAAAGTTTTTTTTCCTTTATTTTTGTCAACAGTGCACGTCAATATATCAGGTGTCAACAATGGCTCATTGATGAACAATGATTAAGCAACAGGTGAGAAAAAAGGTAATAACATGTTCTACTGTATCAGCTGATCTATGAGGTGACCCCACTTTGGTGGGTCTGTGGTTGAGTTTATCTTTACACTCCAATTTGGCATAAAACAGCTCTCAACCAACAACTGAGTAAACATAACTCTTTCAAATCAAGGAAAGTGATAAAAGACTTGACATCTTATATGACTATACACTTTCACAACTAATGAGGAACTCCAATGGCAGTTGCTGGATGGAATGGCTGTCTGGATACAGGGGGATAATGGAATTGGGTATTTGTGACTCTATCAGAAAGTTCTCTGTAATGAATCTAACGCTGGGTACTATCCTCATTGGGTTCACAAGATTGACAGAAAATGGAGGACAGACAAAAGGTGAAGGCTGAGTCTCATATTACCGCAGTAGTGAAGGAAGCCTGACTGCTGTAGTCACAGTCCAAGCAAGTGTTTGGTGAAGGTGTGAAACAATAACTAAATGACTGTGGCAAAAAATGTCTGCAAAAGAGACTTTTCTTAAAACAAGCACTGGAACAGCCAATAGCTCTCATGGAGTGGTCACTGACAACAGCATTTCCAAAGGGGTATTTCATTGGAAAGAGTCTGCTTGGCAAATCTTTCATCTTTCCAAACCTTGACCAAAGACTATGAAAGCCTGTGGCTGCTTGACCAAAGACTATGAAAGCATGTATCTGCTACTTAAACTCATGCACAAATGTGTTGGCAGAACATGAGCTGGTGGTGCATAAACAGCATGTGAAAACACCCCTCCCCCACTCTTGATTTCTGCCCTTCAAAGAAAACTAGGAAATGAAGGGCATAACAGCTTTAGGGTAAGTCTAACATCACCTTTATAACAGTATGTTTGGTCCTAAGGGAGCCTAATCCTTGTACTCACATAAAGCCTGTGAGTAAAAGCAATGGCCACTAGGAAGCATATTTTCAAAGGGATGAACTTAAAAGCCACCAAAATGGTAAAAATCATAAGTGGTGGTTACAAAGCCATATAAATACAAAGTTCAAGTCTTAAGGAGAAGGGGAGTGCTACCTCAAATGGGGGAATAGATGGGAGCTGCTTCATCACCCGATACTGGGTCATAGTCTTGCCTTTCAAAATGTCAAGATGGGAAGAAAAAAAAAGACATGCACTCTGACTGTGGAAAAACTGACACTCAGATAATACATATGACACAGGCTATGAGCACATGCATGCTGACTGACAGGACTGACAGAGAACACTTGGCTACCCAAATGGAGAAACTCTTTCACTTGACATAGCACATCTGCCATGATGAAGACATTCAAATATCTCTAATGCCCCAGATGGAAGGTCTACTGGGATCTGAGGGCTTACAACAGACGTCAGTTATCCTGCAATAGGCAACTTCCTCAAACTTATCTTAGAAAACGTCCTTTACTAACAGAGACTTGACAGCCTGAAAACATATTTTTCTAAACCAGTAAGGGTGTGATGAGGAAAAATGTACATTTTTCTTTCCTAAATTTTGTGATTAGCCATTCAACCTGGGGAAATGGTAGGAAGAAATACAGGACTCCCCCTTCTACAAAATGGAGTATGAATCTAGTGCACCTCTTCCTTGCTCAACCACTCTGAGCAGAAAGAGAGTCATTTTCCAAAAGTGGCAAACAAGCCAACTTCTGGTGTTCCTCACTTCCAAAGTATATAGACCAAACATTTATCCACAATTCTAAGCTCCAGCAGAGGACTGAAGGGCTAGCTTAGGAAGTCTGTCAGCATAGCCATTTTACCTAGGATGAGAGATGCATATGCCTGTCTGTAACCCAGAGCCAGAGTAGCACCACCTCTGTGCATTTGGGTTATGAAGGCATATCACATTGTCTGTTTAGGTAGCTCACAAGTTTGGTGGTTGGTCCACATCAAGATATGTTTTGGAAGTTGCTTTCTCTCCAAAGCCCTTCAGTGTGAAAAAGATAACATAACAGCTCCAAATGGTTGATGTAGAATTCATTCTCCAGGAATGACCACTTCCCTTTATCCATGCTGGAGCCTTAATGGGCTCTTTAGTGTCCTGCATCAAAATGTATTAAGCTTGGATGCATGAAAGGGAGACACACCTTTAGACAGGTAGGGATCTGTTCACCACTCTAAGATATCACAAGTAAGGGTGTGACACAAAAAATAAGATGTATGACTGCCTACTGAATAGGCAGTCAGTGACACCACTGATGTCACTGTAAAATAAAGCATCCACTAATATAAAAAAAAGGCACCATGAAGACAGCAGTGGTCATCTTGCACAGGAGATGAAGGTCCCAAGTTTTGGACAGCTGCTGCATCCTCAGCTGCTATGGGCATGCCCTCCTGCAACATTTTCCCATTTATGGTCACCCACAGAGACTACAGCCATAGGAGTGTCCATTATAAAGAAGCCATCGGGCCATCCCTTGACAGGGCCATCAGGAACCACTCATGCATTTAAGGGAACACAAACAATTTCTTCTCCTGCAAGGTCTTCATCACTGGCTAGCATACAGGGAACACAAGACAGACCAAATGGTAGCATTCTGTACTAAAAGTGAAGCTTGCATACAGAGTGAATCAAATGAATGTCCTGGGCTGACCCCAGACAGTAATGTGAGAAAGGTGTCCATTTTGTACAGTCATAACTCCAGCCATACATAATCAGGTTTATGTTAATTTCACTACCCATTTCCTCTGTTCGTCTACTGTTTTCTTTCACCCTCATCTCTTTGATTAATCTTAAAAAGGGAATACAATTCCACAGTCAGACTTTTTTTTGATGTTGAAAAAAAAACATGCCATGCTTGTCTTTCTACCTTGCCTGTTTGTAATTCATCTCAAGTGAAACTGAACTCCATCCTATTCTTTTCTTTAAATGTGTTCTCACAGTGACCCTCTCACTTTCTTTCCCATACATGCTATACATGTATAATGTTGACATCTATCTAGATCAATATATGTACATACATACACATACACACACACCCATATATATATATATATATATATATATATATATATATATATATATATATATATATATATATATATATATATATATATATATATATGTATATAGAAAGAAAAAAGCGCACGTTTCTAATATGTTTAATTTCACAATGCTTGTGGGTATACAATATTTTTTGTTGTCTGGTTTGCCGACTCTAGAACATGCAACATATAATTGTCCATGTGAGAAGCAATCCGTGTGTAGATCTAAACCACACAATTCTAAAGATTGGCCCTGAGCTTTGTTGATGGTGATTGCAAACGCCAATCGAATTATGAATTGTAATCTCTTAAATTGAAATGGCATATCCGTTGGAATCATAGGAATGCAAGGAATGAGGACATCTTCACCTTTGAAAGGTCCTGTCAAGATTGTTACTTCTATGACGTTGCTCATTAATTTTTTTACTGCAAGCCGCATGCCATTGCAAAGCTTTGGCTGGTTATTTCGCAACATGATAATTGGCACGCCAATTTTCAATTGCAGTACGTGTGGTGGCATCCCTGGCAGATCGAGTGAATTCAAAAATTCTGTTGGATAATTATCAGCTTCATCTGCTTCTACAACAGTGTCGACAGACTTGTATGTGACTGCCTCGCTTTGAATGTTAGACTGAATAATATTGTTAAGTTTGTAGACGTCTTTGTTCTTGGCCGCAAGAATAGCTCGTTCAGTCAGCCAATCGTGATTCTTATAATTGGTTTGAATATTAGGAAATACTTTTTCAACCAATTCTTCTTTTGACGTCACTAAATTGCAGAAGTTATGAGGCAATGAAATTCGTCCTGAGGTCAGATCAACCAGCACCTTTCCGTTCCCAATTTCCAGCAATTGATGTGAGAATATCTCAGCTGATCGATCGTTTTGCAGCTGGACATGCATATTTATAGTTAATTTTAACATCTTTATGTGTCGCCACAGAGTAGAGTATTTCAGGCAAGTATTTATTTCGTCCGCTGGTGTGGATCGAGGAGAACGAAGCAGATCTGAAGCTGCAGAACGCAATCGCCATGCTCGCAACTGTGCATCCTCAAGTCTGACTTCACATCTCTCTGCTGCTTCCTCAGCACGTATTTGAGCCATTCTTTGTCTGTTTCACTTATTCACTGATGCCCGTTCTTCCTCAGTTTGATTTGCAATTACTCGTCGCACTGCTCCCTCTCCGCGAGTACGATGACCTAAGTTTGATCGTCTGCGAGGCATTATTTGGATGAACTAAAGCAGATTGACTGCACTGAAAAAGAAGTAAGAAAGTTATAACAAAAACATATAAAATTGCATATTTCTATACAAATATATAGAATCCATAGTAGGTATATAAAAACACGCGTATTCGAATGCAACGTGTGACATCTATATAATAGTAGGTATATAAAAACACGCACGTATTCGAATACAACATTGTTTGAAAATTTCAAAGCAATTGGTGAACTTTCGGAGATTTAAGATTTTGAACAAACGAACATTTACATTTTTATTTATATATATATATATATATATATATATATATATATATATATATATATATATATATATATATATATATATATACATATATATATTTATAGAGATTGTGTCTGTATGGGGGGGTCTACTTTAGATGACTGAAAGACCATAAAGCCAAACGTTATTTTGCCAAGACCAAAATAGCAAAAGTGAAAATGCTGAACCATGTAGTTTTTTTCCCAGGGCAAGTAAACACTTGCCCATCATGGGGAAATATGCCCTTTTCTCGACTGCAGTTGATATATATATATATATATATAGTTGAGAGGGGTGTGGGTGGTGCAACCCCCCCCCCCCCATTTCTGTGGGTTTCACATAGTACAGTGTGTTTTAGTGTAGTTTTGGGCAAATGTTTAGTTGCCTTGGGAAAAACTATGTGGTTTGGCATTTTCAATTTCTTTATTTTGGTCTCGGCAAAATGTTTTTCTGGGCAGTTATGTAAAGTAGATGCGGTAGCGTGGTCGCCTCATAGTAAGATGTTGTCTGGTTCGATTCTCAGTTAGAGCTTCTTCTGTGTGGAGACATGCGTGAATGGGCGTACCTTCGTTGAAGGTTGTGCGTCAGGGCTGGCAACTCAGCACGTAAAAATCTATTGCCAATCATTAGCAGACCGGAGTTCCGCTGTGGCGACCCTTAACTGGGAAAAGCCGAAAGACACTATAGATATATATATATATATATATATATATATATATATATATATATATATATATGTACACACACACACACACATAAATATATATATATATATATATATATATATATATATATATATATATATATATATATACATACACATATATATATATACATACACATATATATCTATATATATATATATATATATATATATATATATATATATACATATATATATATATATATATTTATATACACATACATACACACACACACACACACACACACACACACATATATATATATATATATATATATATGTACATATATAAAAAAAATGTCATTATTGTTTGCATGTATAGTATACCCCGCACACACGCCCACACATACATAAAAATATATAATATATACATATGTCATATCATTTATATACATGTACCTCTCTCCTTTTTACACAGATGTTTAGTACTAGTAAACTCTGTTGAATAAGCTTTAAATTGACAGAGTTTACCATTGCTACTTTTAATTGAAAACAGTACTTACTGTAGTTCAGAAGTGTTGAAGTGAGGAATATCAAATCTTCCTGGTCAGTGAGAGTTTTAACTGTATGAAAAGTAAACAGGGTTTGTTTTACTGACGAAGCTTTTGGAAATACTGAAGCCTTAGTTTTGTGTGTGTGTGTGTGTGTGTGTGTGTGTGTGTGTGTGTGTGTGTGTGTGTGTGTGTGTGTGTGTGTGTGTAAATGTTTGCTGGTTAGAGCTAAAGCAGAGCTGGGGAAGATGACAAATTTAGTGTTTTTGTGAGATTGTGTTTTAGGGGGTGGGTGTGCGCGTGTGCAAGGGTGTCCAGCTTAGGGTTAGTAAGTGTTTCGTTAGATGATAATAATGGTACTCTGTGCGTATGTCTGTCTCTGTGTGTGCATATGGCTGTCTTGTATGGTGGTACTATCAGGGAAAGAGAATTTGGTAAGGTAATGTGTGGTTGGCGTAAGGGGCAGCAACAGGGTGAGGTTTAGCACACAAACAAAGTACTTTGTAGAGACTTTTTTTCTCAAAAGTTCATTGTTTTACCAATAGATTCACAGTATTTGTACATTTATGGATTTAGTGTTGTCTAAAAGTTTTCTCCTATTCAAAGACATTTTTAATTTTTTTTTTATCCTCTTGTTGACTATATCAGTCCCACTTTGGCCAATGGCCTCTCTTCACAGTAGACTGAGGTGAAATTGATAACTAGAACACCAAGGAAATCTCCCTACTGTTTACAGTCAGTATCATGCATTTGTTTACATCTACTTGAGCTACGGCCAGTTCTAGAAGGGCTTTGGTTTAATGTCTCATCAAAAGGACAGCACACTCAGGACAGTAGTACCCCTCCCTTATCCTGCATGGCAATGTCAGAAATGGAAGATTAATCTAAACACATGGTGTGGGAATAGAACCCACAGACGTGCAGCACTAAAGGCAAGAGAGCTATCTGTTGACAATTTACAACTAGAATAAAAAAGGTGCGGCAATTGTGGCAAACATAGCCTCATTTTTGCCAACTTCAGGATGGGACAATGGGCAAGTGAATACTTACATCTTAGTTATTGGTTCACCTAGGTTGTTTTCTTTATATGTATATTTATAGGCAATTTACTTTTCTGTGGTCAAGTACCTCTCCATAATACCAAGAATGTTCAGTGAAAATGTACAATAACACTGATTTTTTGACATTTACAAGTTCTGTAGTAGTTGGAAGTTTTGTTCACTTTCTGCATGTTACTTTATTTTTTGATTCAGCAAATATGTCTTTCACAGTTTGTTAAAAAGTGTAGTCAAGTGACAGTTTAGCAGGGTTAGAAGATATACTACTTTGAACATGCTTTTTAGCAAAGAAACAATCTGAAACAATTGTTTTTAGACAGAGGTTGTGATTAAATGTGGGTAACGGCTATTGCAAATGAAATTACTAGCAGGAGGCAAGATTTTTATTAACCTAGTATTGCTCTAGGAAATGTTGAGAAATACATCCAAGTCAATACTGAGGACTACCAACATGGCTTTTCCATAAGTTATTTGGTAGATTCCAGGTCATTTTAAAATTTTTAATTGACAAATGGAAAATTTTCAAGGGTAATAAGGTAATGGAGTGTTGAAAGTGGTAGGAAGGTTCCAAGTTTGTAAACAAGAAAGGCTATATATTTAAGAATCGTGTAACAACAGAATGACAGCATAGCTCAGGAAGAAGGAAGACCTACAGGAATGGTTAAATGTGGATTCTCTTCCTACTCCAGGTATACATCTCCCTTCCGATGCAAGAACACAAGATTAAAGGGCATTACTTCTGTAACACATGGGGTATGTATCTGGCCCTGGGTTCAGGCTGTGACAGCTCCTATGTGGGGAGGACCATACAGAAGCTGTCACGGCATATTTGAGTGCTTTTTTGCCATTAAAACTAAAGACATTAACAATGTCATTATGCAAACATACCTTAGGAGTCTGCATGTCCTCCCCGCGGTTGAGTGGCCTCTGAAAGACATGCGTGAATGGGCGTGCCTTCGCTGAAGGTTGGGTTTCAGGCTGGCAACTCTGCACCATAAAAATCGACTGTCAATCATTAGCGGACCAGAGTTCTCCTGTGGCGACCCCTAACAGGGAAAAGCCAAAAAGACAAACAACAACCAGCTTGGGATGTGAAAAGTACAAGAATTTTTTTTTTTTTATTCTATACTGCAGAAGGTTGATTTTTAACTTAAGAGGGGGAGACAGCAGTAGGCTGGAAATGAGGGAACTACACTGGCAAGTGACTCTTACTGTCACTTGTCCATCCAAGTCTTAATCAGCACATAGGTATCAAATATTTGTTGAAGTTAAGACAATTAAAATAAAACAAAATATAACCTGACACCCTTCTTGACCTTTCAACCCTCTTTTAGTGGCTCAATTTATACATTTTATAAACATGTTTTAAAATACTGGAATCTTCAGGTTACCACAATACATATTGTTTTATTGACTATGTACGGCCACATGATTTTTTGCTTGTTAAGACAGTCTCATTGACAGCCTCATTGAATATGTGGGACAAAGTGCTAAACCATCCAGTAAACTAAAGACATTGATTTCATGTTTTATGCATTTATGTTCTGTTTGCTAAATTGCATATATATATATATATATATATATATATATATATATATGAAATATGGTTTATTATCAAAATAATTTTCCAAATTTTGATCAAACCAGTTTGCCAAAATTTGTAAAAACGAATTACCAAAATTTCAGAAATGGTAACATGGAATAAACATTTGAACACTGGAAGTTCAATGTTGAAATTCTGTGTTACCAGTAATGTTTTTGCAGGGGGCGAAAGCCCGCCTGCACAACCTCCATATTACATAGTCCAACTCAGAGATCGCACTACAGTGAGAAAAGGGTAAATTTCCTGATCCTCACTATACTACGATCTGTTATCAGAATGTCAATTCCACATTAGGGAGTACACAGTGACATTCGCTAAAGTGAACATTTTCCAGATCGATGACATGCGAATTTGAAAACAGCCTTTGGACCGTCCAATCTTTGCTTAAGTGCCAATCTAAATTTTGATAGTAAACACACACACACACACACACACATATATATATTTATAAAATGTACACACACACTTCCTCCCCCTTTACCCACAAAACACCTTTCTTTAT
>NC_056732.1:1117906038-1117996038 GCF_019279795.1 Protopterus annectens | reverse complement strand
AAAGAATCAAAGAAGCAAGAACTAAATTTAGGTCCCAAGGAGAAGGAGGATTTCTTATAGGAGGTCTGAGAAGAAAAACTCCTTTCAAAAAGGCTTTGCAAAGTTTGTGGGACATAAGGGCAGATTCAGAAATGCCCACATGAAAATTAGAAATAGCTGCCAATTGAACCTTAAGAGTAGATGGAGATGAACCTGCATGGAAGAGTTCAGCTAGAAAATCAAGGACTAGTTGGATGGAAGCGGTGAAAGGATCTATGTCCTTTCCTTGTGCCCAGTATGAGAAACGCTTCCACTTACTCAAATAAATCTTCGAGTGGAAGATTTATGGGAAGCTATCAATATATCTCTAACCGAGTGAGATAATTGAGGAAGCCTGGCTACGGTTGGAATTGGAGGAACCAAGCAGTGAGGTTCAGAGAGGGAGGGAGCGATGAAACTGACCCGATTGGTGGATCAAAAGATCTGGAACTAGGTCCAGACTCCACGGTCGCTCAAGAGAAAACGATGTAGAAAGGGGAACCACACTTGTCGAGGCCAGTAAGGAGCAATGAGGATCAATGAGGCCTTCTGAGCGATAGCTTTCTGTATTACTTGAGAGATCAGAGGAAAGGAGGAAATGCATACAGAAGTCCCGGGGCCAAACTTGGACTAGAGCGTCCCTGCTGGGTTGGCCTGGTAAAGGGAATAGAGTGAAGTATTCTCTGCACTTGCTGTTTTGGGGAGTAGCAAAAGATCGCAGCAAGGCTGACCCCACTTGAGAAATATCTCTCTCACTACAGAGTCTTTCAGAGACCACTCGTGAGGCATGAGTATAGCTCTGCTCAACTTGTCCGCAATGTGATTGGACTTCCCGGGATGTGCGTTGCTATCAGAAAACGCTGAGAAGAAATCACCCATTGCCACAGTCTGAGTGCTTCTCGACACAGGGGTATGACCTGGTTCCGCCTTGTTTGTTGATGTACCACACTACAGACATATTGTCTGTCTGGATTGCAATCGATCCCAAGGGAAGAGAGTCTTGAAGGGCTTGCAACGCTAAAAGCACTGCTCTCATCTCCAGAACATTTATGTGCAAGTGGCATTCGTTTGGTTGCCATGTGCCCTGGACTGTCCTGCCCTGATAATGCCCCCCCCCACCCGATCAGGGAGGCATCCGTTGTCAGAGTAGCAACCGGAGGGGGTGGAACAAATGGTCTTCCCGACAGGAGCTGGGGAAGACATCCACCACATGAGATGCTTTTGCATGCTTGCGTGATCATAATGGTGTGAGACATTGGAAGTTCCTGGTATGACCATTGAGAAAAAAGCATCCACTGAAGGATCCGCATGTGGTATCTGGCCAATGGGAGGAGAGGTATGGCAGCTGCCATGATTCCCAACACCTTTAGAACTAACCTGGCTTTGGCTCTGTTGTTGTTGAGAAGAAGTGACACCAATTTGTGAATGTCTGATATCCTTTGGTTCGTTAGCGTTGCAGACATGTTTATAGTATCTAAATTTGCGCCTATGTAGGTAATAGTACGACAAGGCAACAAAACAGACTTTTCGCAATTTATTGAAATACCCAGTTTTTGACAAACGCGAAAAGTATAATCTCTGGCCATCAAAAGGAGATGCTTGGTGGGAGCTGTGAGAAGCCAGTCGTCCAAATATGGAAACACCTGGAATCCTTGTCGTCTCAGGTGAGAAGCTACCACTGCCATGCATTTGGTAAACACCCGGGGGGGCAGTGGTGAGACCAAAGGGCAGGGCCCTGAACTGAAAATGACTGGTTCCCAGCCTGAAGCGGAGGAATCTTCTGGAGCGCCTGTTCATTTTATGTGATAGTACGCATCCCGAAGGTCTATAGAGCACATCCAGTTTCCTTTGCCCAAAAGGGGAAGAATGGATTGCAGTGTGACCATCCGAAATCTTGTTTTCTTGACTGATTTGTTCAAGACACTGAGATCCAAAATCGGTCTCCAGTCCCCTGTTTTCTTTGGAACTAAAAGAACCTTGAGTAGATTCCGGATCCTTGTTGGTCTGCTGGAACTAACTGAATTGCTCTTTTTGTAAGCAGTTTTGAAATTTCCAAAGCTGCTATATCCCTTTGAGGGGTGGAACATCTGGAAGGGATTTTTTTGACTGATTTGGAAAACGAAGAAAGGGGATAGAATAGCCTTCGAAATGATGGACTGTACCCATTTGTCTTGAGTCAGGGTTAGCCAGGCTTCTGGGTACAGTGACAATCTTCCCCGACTGCCTCGAAGATGGGCAGTCGGGCAACACCTCAGGGATGCTGAAAGGGCTTGTCAGGAAAAGCTTCCCGATTGCCTGGTTCTGCGGACCCCCTGCCCCTAGGGCGGCGTCTACCATTGTTATTCCCACCTCTGCCTTTGGTAGGAAAACGACTCTGTCGTCAGGCGAAGTCCCTTGAGATTGTTTACGGAACCACATCTTCCCACCCTTCTGGCCTTTGGGGTAAGGCCTAGAAGGAGTAGAAAACGGACTCCGACGGCAGAAAGGGTCTTGCCATCAGTCTCGCACCTAGTCAGGGTTTCTTTCACTTGAGGACCAAAGAGAGATGATCCATCAAAGGGGAGTTCGTGAAAGACGCCTTGAAAGGTTCCAAAGTTGCATAGCCGCATCCAGGCGTGCCTACGTAAGGCTACCCCTGTCCCTGCGGCTCTGCTCGCTCCATCGGCCGCATAAGAGAGGCGCATGGAGGAGTTGGATATGGAATTAAGGGTAGCCAGCTGCGTGTTCATTTTCTCTTGGAAACCCGCAGCTGTAGGGTCTTTAACATTTCACTCGCTTCCTTGATCAAGTCCCTTTGAAGACGAAAGTGAAATGGCACAGGTAATTCAGCGAACGCATGGTAAATGTCGCTGAGGAGAACATCCGCTTCCGCACCTATCCATGGACCTAGATTCCTTGTTAGGTGGATGGACAGGCACTGAAGGATCAGCCAGTTCCTTCTTTGTGGCGGCAGCTACCACCATAGCATCCACAGAAACTCCTTTTGATAAAAATTGCTTGTCTGATGGAGCTGTGATGAATTTGGAGGGTCTCCTGGGAGTGGGGTCCACTGAATCAGGAGCCGTCCATGCCTTCTTAGCAACCACCTGCATGAGGGGGTCGAAGGGGGACACCCAGGAGGTGGAAGGACGAGAGCCAAACGCCTCAAGATACACAGATTCGTCCTCCGAAGGGTTGAGGGCTGGCCAATTTCCCCTCTGTTTCAGGATCTCCAGAATGTCTGCAAATGAGACATCTTCAGAAGGGGAACGGGGAACCCTCAGAATCATCCAGATCTGTGTCCGACGTGATAGACTCAGGTGAGTCAATGTGCTTCCTCTTGCACTTCCTCTTCCGAGGAGGCTCTTCTGCCAAATCAGGAGAGGCCTCGAAGAGGATGAAATCCCAAAGGGGCTCCTGAGGAGCTGGCTCTCTGCGGTCCGGGATGAGGGAGTGAGTCGACTTACCCTGAGGCAGCATAGAAGGAGGGGCTGACGGAGCCGACTGTGGAGTAGAGCCAGGCTCTAACACACTCCGCATGACCTCGAATGCACCCCTGTCAGGCAGAGCCAGAGGTCCCCGCTCCGAGGAGCTAAGGACCCCCCTCGGCACCGACAGTGATGGCTCCGAGGTCGATGTCGGAGCCGAACTCACCAGCGCCGAAGCACCGAGAGGGAGAGGGGGGTCGGACAAGGGTCCGATGCCACTCATCCCCTCGGAGCCGACGAGGGAGGTCCGGCGCCGAGATTCCTCCAAGGAAGAAAACGGAGCCGACGACGGAGCCGAAGACAATTGTCTCGGCTCCGAAGTGACCACAGTCTTGGTTCCGACACGACCCGGCTCCGAACTCAAGAGAGTCGAAGGAGGAAAGAGTTGATGGACCGGGGCAGGCACCGACTGATGAGTCGGGCTCTGAAGCATCTGGGCTAGTGCCTCGGACTTAAGTAGTCGACTCACCACCCTCTGAAGGTCATGATCGGAAAGCCTCGATGACCTAGAGGAATGAGACCTTTGGCTCCGTTCAGACAGCAGGGGAGATCCTGGAGCCGAATGAACGGAGCCAAGAGAAGGTGACCTAGACCTCTTTCTGGTTGTCGGCTCAAGATCTTGTCGGAGCCGACACGGTACCTCGATAACCTCGCCCTCCGGAGCCGAGGAAGCCACAGAAACTGTGGACTGAGTCTTATCGGCTCCAGCCGGAGCCGATAAAGGCAAAGGTTGAACAACCTGAGGTCTCGGTTCAGAAGCCGGAGCCGAAGACCTCGATGCCTTAGAGGGCTTCCCTGTTGAAACTGACAGGGAATCCTCTGGCTTCAACAAGCCTCTCAGAATCAACTTGTTTTTTCACTCCTGCAGGACCCTGGGGCTGAAGCCATGGCACACAGCACAGGAGTCCTGCAGGTGCAAAGGCCCCAGACAATAGACACAAGAAGTGTGAGCGTCTGTCAGAGACATTTTCTGACAGCACGCATCACACTTCTTGAATCCAGAGACCTTTGCTTCTTTTGACATTTCCCTAACTGACAGGTGTACACTAACACACACCCAAACACACAGTTATACCCTGTCAGTAAAATTAGTAATACTAAAACAATAACAATTTTAGTAAAAATACTAATAATTAAGTACAAAAATTAAAGTAAACTACACAATCACTCCATAGGGAAGGGTATGCCAACAGCCCAAGGGAAGAACCAACGGTTCTTCTAGTAAGAAAAACGGTAAAAATTAGGGTGGGAGATAAGGATCTATGTTCTACACTAATTTAGGAAGAATTAAAGTTAAAGGGAAAAAGAGTAACTTTTGAAGAAAAAGCTAACACTCACCAGGAACCGGTAGAAGCAACCAACCTCGAGCTGTAGCGGCAAACGAGATCTGAGGTAACTCGCCTAGCATTGTGGGATATAAGGGGAGCCTCGAGCCGGTGGAACCAACTCGAGCTTTTAGAGTGGCCGGTCGGAGCCGAGGTCGGCTCGAACCCATCCAGCAAGAATGAAGGCGAGATAGACAACTTAACATATATATATATATATATATATATATATATATATATATATATATATATATATATATATATGTGTGTGTGTGTATATATGTGTGTATATGTATATATATATATATATATATATATATATATATATATATATATATATATATATATATATATATATATATATATATATATATGTGTGTGTGTGTGTCATGAGTGTGTGTGTGTGTGTGTGTGTGTGTGTGTGTGTGTGTGTGTGTGTGTGTGTGTGTATATATATATATATATGTGTGTGTGTGTGTGTGTGTATATATATATATATATATATATATATATATATATATATATGTGTGTGTGAGTGTGTGTGTATATATATATTTTTTTTTATGTGTGTGTGTGCATGTGTGTATATTTGTCTGTGCATGTGTGTATATGTGTGAGTGTGTGTATGTATATATGTGTGTGTGTGGGTGTATATGTGTGAGTGTGTGTATATGTGTGAGTGTGTTTGTATGCGTGAGTGTGTGTGTATATGCATGAGTGTGTGTGTGTATGCGCGTGTGCACGTGCATGTGTGCATTTGTATATGTGCGTGTGTATATGTGCATGTGTGTGTATATGTGTGTGTGTGTGTGTATATGTATATGCATGTGTATATATGTATATGCGTGTGCGTGTGTGTGTGCATGTGTACGTGTGTGTGTATATGTGTGTATATATACATATATATATATATATATATATATATATATAAAACACGCGGATGTTGTGTTGTGTGTGTATGTGTATGTGTAATTATGTGTGTGTATATATATATTTATTTATACTCATACACACACATATGCATATATATATATAAAGACACATGTACGCGGATGTCAAGTGTTATACGATTTGTAGCTGCACACATTAATCTCGTATTTAAATATTGAAAATGTGTGTTGGTGGTACAGATGGTCAAATTACTGCAGGTTGACCATTCTATAATTCAAGATTTTATCCCTTTTATCATGGCTGTGCACCCGTAGAGCTTTTATTATTAATTTATGGGGATACGGACATGGAGTTACAATGTTAGAGGTTGTAGGGGGGACAGAGCTCCCATGCACAAACTGTTTATTTTTTCTGATGCCAAATGTAACCTGCTAGATTTGTGATCACTTTAGCTAGATTATTTCAGGTAACAATTAATGTAAATGCTGATGAGGTTGTTCGATGTTTTGTTTTCTGAACAGTCTCGTCTGCTATTATTCATTATATACTCATATATATGACACAGTCGACATCTGACAAACTTAACTGTCATGATATCGAGACTACAATGTCACTAAGTCAAAACAATATAGCAGCATGTTTTAGGAACCTAATATCAAATTTAATACTAGGCAAAAGTCACTGCATATTCCTTTGCCTACATGTGCTTTGCTGAAGTGCACAAACGGAAGCAGTTTCTGTAGTAAATAAAATAGTAAATAAAAAAGGACCACAAAGCATTCTATAGCTATGTCAAGGATCTCAATGGCAACACTCAGATCTTCTCTGAGTTACAGCACAATGGCACTAAATATACAAAACCAACTGATATTGCCAACATCCTAGCAGATATGTTCAGTGCTAACTTTACCCCTCTCTCATCCACTAAAGGGCCCATCTCTATAACGGAAGAATGCAAAGTAGCTGTAATCACGGCTGCACAGGTAAAAAAAAAAAAACTCTCCAAAGCCAAGAACACAGCATCCATGGTACCTGACAATATCCCAGGCTGTGTCCTACATGAACTACAGAACGAACTGGCACCCCACCTAAGTACCATGTTCAATCATAGCCTCACCTCAGGCTTTGTGCCCACTGAATGGCGCACAGCAATGGTTATCCCACTCCACAAAGGAGGAGCCACCATGGACCCTGGGAACTACCGCCCCATTAGCCTGACGAGCCTGGTCTGCAAGGCTATGTAGCATATCATCATGTAACTTATAAACCATGACATTGGTAATATCCAAACTTTGGACCCTACCCATTTCGGGTTTGTAAAAGGCAGATCATGTCTCCTAAACCTGATAGACTTCTTTGAAGCGGTCACCAAAGCCGCAGACGAGGGTAAGGTGGTTCACACAGCCTATCTAGATCTTGCCCAGGTATTCAGCACCATACCCCACTCTGGAATTATAGACAAACTCACTAAACTAGGTATAAATCCCTATGTCACAAGATGGGTTGCTAACTGGCTCACTGACAGAACCCACACTGTGAAAGTAGCAGACTCTAAATCTAACTTCAGACCAGTGACAAGTGGAGTACCACAGGGTTCAGTCCTAGGTACTCTCCTGTTTGGTATCTACTTCTCTGAAGTACAGGCTAACACAGAAGGTGGCAAACTAGGAGCCATAATCAGAACTTTTAACAATGTGGACATCCTACAAAAGGGCCTCACTGAGACAGATGCTTGGTGTCAAAGCCATGGCCTCAAACTCAACGCCAAAAAGTGCATTGTCATCCCTTTTGGTAAAAACTGTACCCATGAACTACCACATAGGCGGTAGTCTGCTTAACACCGAAAGTGTGATGAGAACTTGGGACACAGGTGGACAGTAGTCTCTCCTTTGATAATCACATTGCCACAGCAGTCAGGAAATCCTATGTGGCACACCTCATCACAAAAGGTTTCTCATCCAGGAAAAAAGAAGTCATTGTTCCCCAGTACTCATTAGACCCATTTATAGAGTACAACGCCCCTTTTGGTATGTACCTCACAAGACATCTACAACAACTGGAAAGGCCACGGAAATACCTCAAAAAGAGGATTACCAGCCTCAAACAGATGCCCTACACAGACCGTCTCAAAAAAACTCCAGCTTTTCTGTCACATCGCCTACTCAGAGGCGATCTCTGCCTAACATACAAAGCTATGTCAAACCCAGAGCTGTTGGACATGCTCCATGTAAAGAAATCCCAATCCCTCCGAGCTACACGCTCTAGGGACCTAAACCTTGTCACCTCAATAAACAGAACATGCTGGAGGGATAGATTCCTGCCCCAGAGACTTCCCATACTCTGGAACAAACTACCTATCTGTATCAAACAAAGCTCCTCATTAGCACTCCAAGAAAAATCTTGATGTTTGAATGGGAGACAGGAAATTCACCCCAGGGATCACTTCTGTGGCTCCTCTTGACAGGGGCACAGGAAAATAATTTTCTTGGGTGGCAAAAGCCAGGGTACCATTTGGCTAGGCTTATATAGGCCCTAGGGCCAACAGCCTAGTACCTACCTATGAATCTATGAACCTATAAGATGGGGCAATCCCAAAGTGAGTGTAACATGCACAATATCTTCCCCCTCTGATCACAGATTCAGGGCTGTTAAATTGTGATAATAAGCTGAATAATAACGTGCAGAACAAAAACACTGTTTTACAAAACACATAGCAGTGCATAAATGTGCGCTGTGGTAAATCTGGGACATGGCATTAACTACATCTTTACATGTTTTATTAAACAGCAGTTGCTTTTATAAAAGCCTGCACTGCATATTCTGACCTTTTAGTGGTCACATTTTGAAACTGTTCCAATCTTTCCAACAGCGTTCTCTTCCTGGGAGATGCTGTATGCCAACTACACATCTGCAAGTCGTGCTCCCTGACTTAAGACAGACACAACTGATGTTAAAACAGGTGGTATGCCACTCTTCAAAACAGTATTGTGTATGTGGCAAAAATAAAAAATGTAAAATGGCCACACTCCAAAATAAGATCGGGAATAGTGGTAGAAATCTGGATGCTGCAGTCATCCTAGTCTTAAATTTGTGGTCTTCCAAGTATGTACCAGACAGTGAAGCACCTGATCCAATCTGTCCTTTCACTAGGAATGTTATCACACAAAGTCATGAATGCAGCCATAACTTCTTTCTTCTATATGAAGCACAGTGCAACCAGTTTTTTCACTTGCAACTGAAACTGCACATTTTCCATACAGAGACAAGAGCCCCACATGTTAAGTCTTTGCACCAAATGTTTTCATCAAAGTGAAAAATATTCCTTTGAAATTACTCCATTTATGTTATCTGTAATACTGTTCACCACAGCAATTTCAAAATCACATAATGCGTACTTGATGTGTATTGTGGTTCTCAGATGATAACTCAAACACACACTGCTACATGTAGTTACAGGCTTTCAAGGATTTCTCAGACATAAGACAGTAGACTAATAGTGTAGTTTTTGTGATTCTACAGTATTTAATAAATCCATGAAGGCTGTAAAAGTTGCCCGCAAACATAGCTCTTTGCCAGGAAGGTGCCATCCATAAACCAAACTGTAGTCTGGCCTAACTGCATAAATTCTGCTAAGTACTGAGGAAAACAGCTGTGCCAGAAACTGCATCTCATAATTTTTTTTACATAGGAATGTACCACACTTTAGCTGAAAGTCATCTATATTTATAAACTCTATGGTTTCCTAAGTGCTTCTCTCTGAGTTTAAATTTATACACCCAAACCTTGCTTTCATTCCTTTTTCCATATTATACATATAACTATCAAGCAGAAGAATCTTTCACTTTTTGAGAGGTGACAGTTTGTACACCATTCATATGCATCTAGGTGACATTTAGTAACTTTTGCCATGATGTTTGCTCACTTCTTGATCTTGCATCCCTGTATGTGTGTTTGTGTTGTTTTTATACAATTTTGATATTGAGGTATGCTGAAATACTGTTTCATTGTTCATCGGTAAATACTAGGCTAGCTGCCCTTGTAGGCCAATTTCCCTGTTTATGCCCAAATTAACCAATCCCTTTGGTTAGTGATTGGCTTTACCCCTCCCATGGTCGATAATTATATATTACCCCTAATGAGAATAACTGGGATCATACCATTGATAGTGTGAGAGGACTCATGCATGGGATAAAGTATTTGGGATCTGCCTCTGTCCATTAGAAGTACAGAGGGGCAGTCCAAGGGTAATTTTTTGTTTCCCATCCATAGATCCAAGTTGCACTTGAATATGGACATTGATTCATTTTGTTTTATTTATTATTGTAAGGAAGTCCTTCTATATTTCACAGCTTATAAACAAAGGGATTGTGTCTAGATCTAGGGATATCACTGTCCACCTTTACTTGGCTCTCATTAGCCCAGTCATTGAATGTAATGCCCCTTTGGCATGTATTTGTCCAGACACATGCAGCAACTGGAACGTTCACAGGGGCACCTTATTAAAAAGATACAATACCTAAAACATGTCCTATATGGACCAACTCAAAGCCCTGTCGATATACTCTGTATCATACAGACTGCTAAGAGGTGACCTGTGTCTATCATACAAGGCATCCTCTGACCCACTGCCGATGGATTTACTGCACATCAGCAAGTCAAACTGCATCAGAAATACTCAATTTAGGGATCTAAACCTCCTTACAGCAACACACATGTTGGTCAAAAGTTAGGTCACTGTCCATATAAGTTCCCAAATCCTGAAGTACTGGGTCAACTGGCATATTGTCAATGTAGCAGTTCCCTGGGGTAGATGACTTCCCAAAGGATACAATAATGCATTTTTGGCATTGAGTTTCAGTCCATGAGTTAGGCATCAGTTATTTATTTTGAATTATTTAGGACTTTATTTATGATATAATCCTGGCTGAGGGTGGTTAGCCTTTCAACAAAACCTGACTCTGAACCTGAGACAGAGAAGCAGCGTAGCATCCCACCATTCTGGTCCTGATTAAGTAGTTACTGCAGATCCCTAGCTAGCTATAAACCCTTAAACTGCTTTCACATGGAAAGCTGTGTATTTCTATCATCTATATGTGTATCCCCTAAAGTAATTTCACAGCTTTCACTATCTTCAGAGCACAAGAGGTCAGTCCAACAGGATCATTTGGGTACCTCTTATTTTCATCAAGATGGCAGATAAGGAAAAAGTTCAGCCCTTCCCAATATCCACCTAGTAATGGTATTCCCTGCTTTATAGTTTGATTCTTATGTTCTACCATCTGAACTCTGGAATGATAAAATATACTTAATTTTTGCTTGATGCCTAGAAACGTTTACATAATCTTCAGAAATTCTCCCTGTAAGGACTAGCTTGATCTAAGGCTAAGTGCTCAAGGACTTCTGACTAAAGCACAATCTCTTTACTGAGAATTCATGCAGCTGTAACAACTGAATAGTCTTGGTTAAGCAAAGCTTCTGTTATTTTTAGGGAGACGTCCAGTAAAATCTCTCTCTACCTTTTCTCAGGCCCCTTTAATCTTGTTTTATATCACAGCTGAATGTGAACAGATTTTCCAAAATTACAGTGGGCACATATTATATACCACTGACATCAGTTAGCAATACCTCTCCTTATTCCTCACCAAACACCATCATACTTCTGATGGTGTGATATGGCATCATGACCAGAATAGTACCTCAGTTCTGTTAACTGCCTAGATATTTACAACAGTGCCGTCACAATCCCAGACAAAATCCTCCAACTCCACAGTGAATCTGGTATGGCTCCTCTCTCACAAACCTTTTGTGATTAATCATCTACATCCTAATGCAAATATACTAAAGCCTCTGCATCCAGTAACAGCAGACAGATACTTTACCAACTTATATTCTACTGCTTCTTTTTAGCTACATCTGATTTTTGGTCTCCCTGCTCAAACCAGCCCCTGCCTCTCTGATGGAAACAGATATTACAATACAGATGCTTCATGTAGCAACAACAACTTCAGCTAAAGTATGAACTACAGCAAGATGTTTCACCACTCCCACTCTTGCTGTCAAGTAACCTTTTACTTTCAATTACTCAGATCAAATGCATATCTATTACTTGTAAAAGAAAAATATCCACTCATTTCCTGCTTTCTTCTCAAACTACTTATTAGGGTCACTAACCGTGCCTCTTGTGCAGCAACGTGTCTCACTAGGCAGCAGTTCCCCAAATGTGATCTGTTAACATTTTTATTTTCATTCATTTCATGTCTTGCTGACTGGGTTAACCCATGTCGACCACCACCCATATGTCACCGATCTGCCTCACAAGTCCAAAAGCCTTCCATAAACTATGCATACGAGAATTTAGTAAAGTTTCAGTTCTGACAAGCATCTGCACTTTCTCTTTTTTTTACCTTTGGCATGAATGTTCTCCCGGTTTCCTCAGAATAGCGACGGCTGGATTTTTTCCATCTGTCTTGCACAAGTTTACCGAGTTATCTTCCAGATATTAAACATGCCCCCTCCCACTTAGTTATCACTGGAGTTTCAGCTAAATTGTTTTTCAAGAATTTTCAGCAATTTCATCAAAGCTAAGACAAGTGTGTAGAATTGTGACTCCTAAAATATTGACATGCTCCCTATCTTACATAGGCCAATATGCTCAACCCAGTACCTTCAAATATGCTGATGCATCCCTTGTTACTGGATTCTGTTTTTGCTGAATAGTAGGTCCTGTGATGAAAATTGCCATTGTAATTCTTGGTGACTACTTCACTGTAAAACTCATCAATGTGTAAATACAAACAAACCCTGTACAGAATAGTCAGTTAATTCCACAGTTGATGTATTTGACAATACGTTTAATGTAACATACCTGCTCTTGATCTGATATCCATGTGATCTTTTCATAAAGTCCTGGACTTTCCAGTTTAGTTGCTGGGCTCTGCTAACTCAGTAAAATTTAGAATAAAACTTCAACAGTAATTTAACAATCCTATTGCCTTCCTCAGTGCCCTTGCAGTAATAGGTCATGGCATATTCTAAATATCTATTTATCACTGCACTGCTTATCACCTCTGGAAAGTTACATGTCCAAAGTAACAAATTTTTGTCTGCCCTAACTGAACACAGAACCAATCTGCTAATCCCTCTATGTCTAATGCATCTAAATGCCCCTTGTAGGTTTTAAAACTAATACATATATTGTCTGTTGTCTACATTCTGTTAACACAGTACTGTTGTGCTCTTTCTTATTAATGGTACTTAAAGCGCCTTCCAATGACTTACGGAAGGCCCAGCAAATGTCAAACAGGTGATGCACATCCAACTTGTGGGTCTGTTTTCTGGTCTTTTGGTGGAGAAATGGTGAAAACGGTCCTAGGTCTAGACTACAATTACTGAATCTGTGCCACTGGACTTAGGGGACCAAACCTCAAATTCTGGTCCACCATTTGGTATGTTCTGGCCACATGACTGAAGAGAAGCAGTGCTGACATCTTGGGATACACTCCCTAAAGTGGTTGCTGGGATTCACCTCTCAAATGATTATTTAGCTGATGAAAGGCATAAGCTCAGCTCCAACAGTTTAGGATGCTCTTGCAGCATGTGAGACTGCCCTTGGGGTAAACATACTTTGAGGAGGATTTAGCCACCATTTAGCTTCTTATTGCTTTGCCCTCTCTTGATGCTGTTGCACACTGGCCTAGAATAACAGAACGGACCCTCCTGCTAATCTCTTTACTGGGCAGCCTCAGTTAATATCCACCCTGAGTGAAGTCAGTTATGAGTCTAGCCTTTTCCATTCTCCAGTTAGCTGGGTTAAAGTGCTTAACTATGTGTTCATTACCCAGATAAAACAGAAAATGACAGTACGGATCCTGGCTTATGATCTGACACCCGAAGGTTAACTTTGATAAAGTTTTACGCACTGAGCTTTTCCATGTGATCCAAACAAAATAAGTGGCATGAAAACTGAGCGAACTGTCCACCAATGCATGTTGCCATAACATGTACCACCAAAAGGTGAGTGCCCCTGAATACAGTAACAAAACAGAAAAGGTAGACAAGCTTCAGGACATAGGAGAGAAAATCCTACTAGCTGCCCATTGCATAAGACCCAAAAAGTCAGATCTTGCATTACTCCATCTGTCAGACAGCTTGACTGAAATTCCAGCAGCTGTGCCAAGTATGGACATTATGCAGTTCTGTAGACAGCAGTCGACACCTCATGTCCCACGTTTCTAAAGTATTTGTTCTGCATATTGAATCCAACAAAGTTTGTAATCCTGTAACCTTCTTGACTGAAATCTATCCTTTCTGTGACTGTTTATTTCCTTTTTTTAATTTTTTTTTGTTATACTTGTCATTTGCTAACTGCAGCTGTTTGCACTAATAGCTCTGTTCTCCTTTCTTCTTCCACTAATACTGTATGTGGCTGACAACAACAGCTTACCAAATAACTCGGCCTCAATGTGCATACTTACCACTGCTGTCTTCATGTACAAATAAGTGTTTTTATGCTCAGGTGGCCTAAGCCTCTAGTTTTGTACATGCTGTGTTGACTCTAAGTTGTATTTACAGTTTATAACCATGTTTATTAAGCTTATACTCATCTTACTGTGCAACAATGCCATTAACAAAACTGAAAGTCTTGACTAGGAATTTTTTAAGAGTCCTGACTTTCCCTACCAGACTCAGTTCCAAATTTAATTATTTTTTTCAGACTGCACTACTATTTAAGATTGCATTGTATAGCTTATGTTTTTTTAAACTGGATAAATCTGCAGGTGCTTCTGTTCATGAGCAACCTGGGTGGATTAGCTGGTTAAGAGACTTGGTCACAGTCAAACACATCAAGTAAATGGAGACTGAAATACCCCAACCCAGGTCTACAAGATGCATCTTATAGGCAGCCAATAGCCTTAATCCTCTGTGCTAAATTTCCACTATGCTTTATTATTATGTACTGCTCAGTTATTCAGTATTCCTCTTGAACATCTCTGAGAATTCTGGTCTATAGTCATTAGCTTAAGCTTTAATCATTAGGTAATTGTCCTTATATTCTTTTGCAACTGTTTTTTTTGAGGAAAAATTTCCACTTCTTGAAAGGTATTGCAATAGGGCCTTATCATTAATGGACCTTATATCTCTGTGTGCTTATTCTGACCATGCATTCTCCCTAGCCTGACTCCCTTGTTTAAATATACTATTTATTTTTTTGTTTCTCATAGCCTTTACTGCCACCCTATCAATCGTACTGCTCTTGCTCCTGTCTCACTACTGACCTCTCCTGCCTAGTGACTAAGCTTCCTACCTGTAGAACACAGCATGTGTTGTAACAGCATTTCCAAGTGTAGGCACGTGCATATAAATAGTGAGCATGTGCAGGCAGCGGTACCATTTTGACAGAACAGTCAGAGTGTTAACACATACGAGTGTAGTAGTCAAGTCTGTTTATAAGTTTATTTAAGTTTAAGTTACTAAGCTTTAATCCTGATGTGTTTGTGTATAATAAAGCTGACCGAACCCACAATTGTTCATCTGTTTTATCCTGACTGGACGAGCAACATAGGGTCAGAACTGGGAGTGAGAGTGCAACTTCTTCAAGACATGAGATGAGGTGCGAAGTTGAAGGTGAGGGTGTATTGAGCAGGTCGGGTAATACAGCGCTCAGATTAAAAAAGGCCAGAAACTAACTTCAGTTAACCAGAACATGCACAAATGACTTATTTTTCAAAGAAAACAATACAGAACATTCGTAAAGCACAAAACGCATTATTAATCAAACTAGTAGCACAAAACGTATTAATCAAATGAAAGGCACAAAGTGCATTGTTAAACAAAGAGTTCAAAATCATGATATTTGATAACATTATCAGACATACTTATATGGGGTTCAGAGTTACCTCTGATTTGCATATCAAGCATGTTTAATGTAAAACAAGAGCAAGAAAAGTATGAGCAAAACAGGAAAATGGGCATAACGAGTACAATAAAAGGGCAAAATAAGCTTAGAAAAGCAAGGCAACTGCATATTTTTAGTAAACGACCGTATTTTGGCAAGAGATACTATTTTGCATTGACCAAAGCCATTCAAAGCATAACAAGAGCTGTTTGAAGTATCTCAGAGTGTGCAAAGTGTTTGCAGTGAGTGCTTTGTTACAGTGCAATTACTTCAAAGAGTTTACTGTGTGTTAAGTACAGTTATTTTGCAAAGTGCAGTCAAAGTACAGCCATTTCGAAAAGTTTCTTGTGCTGTGTACATTTATTCACAGAGTGCCGGCATTTCAAAGTGTTTCTTACATTGATAAAGGGTGGTTTTGCAAAGTACAGAGATTGTAAAGTGTTCTCATGCTAGAGACTTATTTAGCAAAGTGGAGTTGTTTCAAAGAGTGTTGTGCTATTGGGCATAGTTACAAGTTCTGGTATAAATTTCTGGCATATATATGTGTGTGTGGTGTTCATACATAATTTCAAGCACCTTCACTACTGTGCGTTGATATGGCAGAGGCATTTCACAGACCCAGTCCACTTTTGTGTTTAAGCGTAATATTGCAGAGAATTGGAGAGTATTTGACCAGGATGTGATAAACTGAGATGCTGCCAGGCAAGCTAGCTGAAAGTTTGTAAATAATTATATGTCACTTGAAAGTATTAATATGATTTGTATAAAAATGTGACAGTCAGCCCAGCTAGCTAGAAGTTTGTAAACAATTCTATGGCATTTGTGAATAGTAATACGATTTACATGCTTGTCCAAAAAATGTAAGAAAACTGTTATGTGCTGAGCTTCAAGAATGTAACCACAGTGTACCCTACTGGAAAAGAACAGAGTTAATTTGCAAAACTCTAAGAAAAGCTAGAAATTATTTCTATTGTCTGGAAGCAATTACAGGTTTCAAACATAAAAGTGTGTAACTATTTTACAACTTCCACTTCCAGGCAAGCTTCTAAGAGACGTGTCAGCTTCTATATTCTTGACACTGAGGTGCTAACTTTTAGGTTTCTGTTGCCCTGGAAATTAAAGGCAAGAAGTGACAAGAATGATGTAACCTGAGATGGCCCAGCAGAAATGCTTGATAGTAACTTAAGAACTATTTCAGAGAGTGAGTCGGTGTATTTTGTATTTGTCTCTGGACCTAGAAACATCCATTCAGCACTTGTATTTACAATAGTAAGTAATAGATTACAGTATTTCTCTTAGATGTAGATAGGAAAATAGTAAGATTAGTCTAGATGTTTTCTGTATTTATGTGAGATCATCCTGCAATGTTGTTTTAAAACATTTCCTGTGATTCTAAACTCTGTTACTGTGTTGAGTTATTGTGTATTGTATTATTCTGTTATTTATTATTAAATACATTTAAATCTTTTAATTGTGGCTGGTTTGTTTAGAGTTATTTAAGCTCTTAGCGTACTTGCATATGTATCTGGTGGCACTGTATAGGCCACTCCTAAATAGCCTTAAAAGTTTGGTCACACTTCCCATTTGGATAATAGTAACATTGCACAGTAGAATTGGTCACCCTTTGGGAAGGGTCTTACAGTAGCTGATAAAGAGCTGGTTGGTGGAAGTGATTGGTTGGTGGCAGTGATTACCTTATAATCTGGGCAGAAAGGGGCATAGCTAGTAAACCTGTGCCAGCCTTCCCCAGGAGTTGTCTGTGTTTGTTTTTATAAGAATCAAATCTGTGTGTGTGCCAGCTACTTGGGCAGGGACAGCAGTGGTTGGACAGAGAGGGTGCTAAAGGTTTTGGCTTGACCACTCGGCTGAGATCTTAACCCTATAGCTGTGCCAGTGGGAAGTCTTAATGGGGATCTGGACAGAGAGGGAGAAATCAGCCCCAGACTGACTGTGATATCTGTGTGCTCTTAAGGGAAACTGTACTTTACTATGTGTGTACTTGTTATACTCCCAATGTGCACGTCCCTCACTGGTGCTAGTGCCGAGGATTGAGGCTCCTTGATTACTGGGCCAGTGCAGAGGCGTCACACAGGAATACAACATATTCATACAAGCAGCTTTTTGTGACAAAGATGCACATACAAGGGCATTTATTTTGCTTAACTTAGTGGGGTCAGAAGCCATTGAAAGACAGCATTCATTTGTGTATATGCCAGCAGTATATGGAGGAGAGGGGGGAAACCCCCATATTGTTGTACCGGCTTAATCAAGAGAGAACTCTGAGTGCTTAAAACGTAAATTTAGAGAAATGTGTAACCCCCAGACAAATGCTACAGAGACACCTATTTTATACAAGAGACCAAAAGCCAGGATAAACATTTGCAGCTTATATCACTGACTTGAGAAATAAAGGTAAAACTTGCAGATTTAGTGATTTGAAAGATGAGTTGATAAAGGACAGGCTTTTGTATGGTTTTAGTAATGCTGCAGTGAGAAAGATTCTGCTTTGTGACAGTGATTTAACATTGAGCAAAGCTACAGAGATTTGTCAAATCCATGAGCTCACAGAAAGGCACATGAATATGCTTGCAAGTGATAAGAGCATGGTTTCAGCTGCATCTAGAGCAAGCTTAGACAGCATGCAGCATGTGGCTAGCAGAAACAGGCCTAAGTACATGACAGATGCAGCCCCTGCAGGTTTTCCAGGGAGAGCCCGTAACTTTCCAGCAAGTTCTAAGACTAGCTCAGCAAAGTAGACATGCTCAGTGCAGTATAAGGGTGAGTCAGCAAAACCCAACAAGTTTTATTGTTAACTGTCATCATTGTGGTGTCAGTCATGAGTCTACGACAGAGAAATGTTTAGCATTTGGTCAGCAATGCTACAAGTGTAAAAAATGGAACCACTTTCAAAAGCTTAGTAAGTCAAGAAAGCTTCATTCAGTTAAGAAAGTTCACTCAAAAAAGCAAGTTGATCATGTAGAAAATTGCAACCCTACTTTGTGTAGATGGTACATCAGTGGTTGGTGAAAAGGCTGATGCAGTAGATTTGTTGGCAAAGAACAAAGGGTTTTGTACTGTCCTGATCAATGGTAAACCCACGAATCTCAAAGTAGACACTGATTCAAAGTGCAATGTTATGTTAGCATAAACATTTGCAAGAGTAAGAGCATGTGAACAACTTAATTTAGCTAATTGTGTTAAGCTTGTTACTTATGGAGGTGAAGAGATTCAAACCGAAGACTCAGTAGTGCTTTCATGCTATTCAGCTGGGAACAGTTACAGCTTGCAATTCTATGTAGTCAGACCACCTTTGCAGTCATAATTAGGTCTCAGAGGCAGTACGCACTTCCCCTAGTTCCAGCTTCACTGGTGCTATTTTCTCAGAGTATGCTGATGTTTTCAACAACAAGCTAGGCAAACTTACAGTTGCGTACTCCACGAAAGGAGACCCAGAGGACAGTCCAGTGGTCAGACCAACAAGGATAGTTCCAACAGTCATGCAGGACAAAGTCAAGGTCCAGTTAGATAAGATGGTGCAGGTGTGATTTGTCCAATCACAAAACCAACTCAGAGGGTGTCTTCCATGGCAGTTGCTCATAAGAAAGGCTTGGATGAAATCAGAATATGCATTGACCCAACAGACTTGAACAAGGCATTAAAGGAGACCTTATAATCCTATGCATACAGTTGAGGAGGATGCCTCCCCCCATGCCAAGTGCCACTGTTTTTTCTGTCTTGGATGCAATGAATTCATTTTTGCAAGTGATGCTTGATCGGAAATCTTCACTACTGACTGCATTCAGTACTTCATTTGGTAGATACAGATTTCTCAGAATGCCTTTTAGAATAAATTCTGCCAGTGAAGTCTTTCAGCATGCAGTGGAGCAAATTGTTTTGGGTTATCCATGTGCTATAATAATGGATGATTTACTAGTTGGAGGTAATTGAGAAGCAGAACATGACAGAAACCTCAGGAAAGTTCTGGACAGAGAGCATGAAGTGAACTTGAAGCTCAATCCTCTGAAATGCAGATTCTAGCTACCAGACATTACTTATGCATGTCATTTATTTACCAGTACAGGCTTACAACCAGGCCCATCCAAACAAGCAGCCATTCTTGAGATGCCAGCTCCAGACCATGTCCAAGCCCTACAGGGTTTCCTTGGTATGGTTAATTATTTGGACAAGTTTATATCTGCCTTTAGTGAGTTAACACCTTTAAACGAGCTGACGCACAAAAATGTTGACTGGTCATGGTTGGAACAGCACCAGAGAGCATTTGATAACCTCACACAGCAAACTGCCAATCCACCTACACGGAGGTACTATGATGTCCACAAACCAGTAATTCTTTCCTGTGATGCTTCAAAGTTTGAGCTTGCTGCATTTATTCAAGAAGGCAGACCAGTTGCCTATGCGTCTAGAACTCTTACCCAAACTGAAATGCAGTATGCTCAAATTGAGAAGGAACTTTTGGCAATTGTGTTCACATGTTCGAAGTGTGTTTGCATGTTCCAAGTTCCATGATTATATTTATAGCCGAGATATCCAGATTGAAATTGAACATCCAACCTCTAGTCACTATTTTAAAGAAACCTATGCATACCGCTCCAGCAAGATGACAAAAAAATGATGCTCAAATTACAAAAACATAGCTTCAAAATGGTCTATACAAAAGGCAAACTTCTTTATATAGCTGATACCTTATCCAGATTGCCCAGAAATACCAGAGAACAGCTTGATGCAGAGAATTTTCACTTTCTCATGGGTGTGTGTAACTTTTCTACCACAAGACTTGATGAGCTGACACATCATAGAAAGACTGATCCAGTTTTGCAGAAGCTCAACCACTTCATCAGTGTTGGATGGCCATCAAAGCAATCTTGTGTAATGCCAGAAGTACAACCTTATTTTCCATATAGATATGAGATGCTGATGGAAGACGGTATTATTTTCAAAGGCCCTAAAGCTATTATTTCAACTTCTTACAACATGAATACATTCAGATTTTGCATTGTGGCCACCCAGGATCCGAAGCTACCAAAAGAAGGGTGATAGGACTAGTATTTTGGCCATTTATGTCAAAAGTGCTTTCATCATGTTCAGTATGCACTATTACTAAATCACATTTGCAAAAAGAGCCGCTTCAGCTAAGCCAGATTCCTGAATTACCTTGGTCAACAGTAGCCACTTACATACTTGAGTGGAACAATCAGTATTACTTAGTGTTGGTAGGCTCTTACTCGAACTGGTTTGAGATCAATTTGCTACCTAACTAACATCTAACAGTGTTATTACAAAGTTGAAACGTCATTTCTCAGTCCATGGTAGTCCACACAAAGTTATTTCTGACAACGATACCTGGTTTACCAGTCAATTATTTCAGAAATTTGCAAAAGAGTGGGACTTTATCCATATTACTAGCACTCCGGAATATCCACAGTCAAATGGCCTGGCTGAACGTGCAGTACAGAGTGCAAAGTAATTACCAGAGAGGTCAAAGTGTGACAATACCGATATCTTCTTGAATTTACTTAATCTCAGAAATATACCCGTGACAACCTACTTGGCTCATCTGCTCAGAAACTTCTATCTAGGCAAACCAACAACCTTGCCTATCAGTTCTAGTTTATTGGTGCCTAATGCTAAAAACAGAGCAATCAAAAGCCTAACTATTTAAGAAGCATTTCTTTCAAAAGTCCAGCTATGATAAAACAAGCAGATTTCTTCATCCGTTGAATGAAGGAGAGACGGTGAGGGTGCAATCAGAGAAAGGCTGTGATCGATTTGGTCAAGTGAAAGGTATATGTGCCTAGCTGAGATCTTATTTAGTGGAATCTGAGGGTATAGAATACAGGAGAAACTGCAGGCATTTTCTTCTGGTGTCTGAATAGATATCGCAGCATTGAACTTGTAATACAGACTCTAGATCTCAGACCAACCCAGACAATGTTCATATTGAAGAACATGTCTCAGTACCTATTTCCATTCCTGATGATGTCCCAATGTCCCTAATCATAAACATTCCTTAAAGACAGTCCCCCTTGTTATATCCAATTCTGATTTTTATGTTACAAGATCAGGTTGTATTTCTAGACCTAGTGTAAAATTCATAGCAACCTGGACATGATTGTTTTATGTTTTTAGTTTAATTTTGTATGGCTGCATGTCAAAGAATTAGTTTTGTATAACCGCATATCCTAGGATCATTTCTGTATAAATTGCATGTCAATAAATGGTGTCATTTTAGTGTATGACCTATTTCTCAGAGGGAGGTTGAAGAACAGAGCGTCTGTTGTAACTTTAAGAAGTTTTTCCAGATGTAGGCACGTGCATATAAATACAGTATGTGCAGACAGCAGTGCCATTTTGAGAGAACAGTCAGAGTGTTAACATGTACGAGTGTAGTAGTCAGTCTGTTTATAAGTTTATTTAAGTTTAATTTACTAAACCTTAATCCTGATGTTTGTGTATAATAAAGCTGCTTGAACCGAACCCACAACTGTTTGTCTTATTCTGAGCAGACGAGCTTCACCCGTATAACCTGTAATTTCCCAGCTACCACAAACTGCTATACAAATACAGTCCTCTCAAGCAAGAACACATACCTGATGCTCAGGACAGTCTGTTAGCTATGTCCTTCCTCTGGAGCTTGAGCTGCAACTGAAAGCATTCCTGACAGCCAACACTATTTCAGGACTTCAGGAAAAACTGAGCTGAACGACAGAAACACCTAAAGTAGTCACAGCCTTAAATTCAGTGTCAGATTCTGGAGCTGCTTGAAGGGAGAGAGGATTCTCATTCATGTTGGACATTAACAATCCATGGAGTGAAGTATCAAAATCTAATTCCTGATGAGTCAGTAAAGGGAGATCAGATCAGACAGCATATCCACTCTGAGCATTGTCAGAAGATGGGCTGAAAAGGAAAATGTGCATGCAAAGGCATCTTCACTGGGAAGATGGACTGCATTTATCCTCTACTGCCATTGGTTCAGGCAGACTAAGCACAGCCAGGATGAAAAAGGCACCCATCTGTGGATCACTCACATTTGGAAAAATCTGCTGTATCCAGTGGCTGAGAATTTTTTCCCTTTCCCACAGTGGGCTCCTTTCCCTATGCACCAAGTCTACCTCCACCAGGCTCTACTAAACTGTTGTCCGGGACGACTGAGTAGATCAAGAAAGATTGTGCAGCCTCATACTGCTGCCAGGGAGTATGCCCTAATTCTTGCCCTCTCACTGCAATCTTGCCAGCTCCACAACTGATGTCGTCTTGAGGTGCATGTACACTTCTGAGCATGTGCAACCTCTTAAATAAGAAACTCACCCCTTATGCAACTCAGAACTGGGAGGTCTCATGCGCTACTTACTGTAGTGAGTCTAGGCGGTCTCCCTGCCCCCAGAATGAGTGGATAAGGTTTTAGGAGAAAGCTGCACTTCAGCATACACCATCAGCCAAGACCTACAAGAACCGTGATAAGGTAATCTTGTCATTCAAGGTTCACTGCCAGACCTTCACAGTTTTCCTGAAGACAATATAAGCTCTGTCTTCTGATCTACTTATTCAGGTGGTGGTCCACAGCTTGGTTATGTTCACTCCCTAAATTGTTATGCACTTATATTTTACAGTTCAGTTTTTATTAAGTGAACGAACTGTAAAATACCTGCTACAAAAGAATCAAATATAAACTAGTAGGTAGTCCACTGTTGAGTTAAATATGGAATATCCTTTATTGAAACATCCAAACAAGCGAGCCTAGTTGAGGAGTATATTGAAAAGCATCAAAAACATTCCTTATTTATATATAATCAGGTTGTTTGGAGCAAGGGAGTAGTTAGAGGGTGGTTCTGTTAACGACTATAAAAGCATTAAAATCTTTCCTTTAGCCAAGTGCCCCTTAATACCATAATGTAATCAGAGACTGTGCTACCTAAAACTGAAACTAAAAAGCTAGAGGCAAATTACAGTCCAAGTTCAGCTTATTAACACTAACCAACTAATCAAATTTTATTAATTAAGAAACTAACAAAAAGCTCTACCACTAGACATCTAACAGAATAAATATTAATAAATATACAACTTAGCAAAGATCGCTTTTTATCAAATAATTTTTATACATGTTTTTAACAGTGATATATGAAGTTAATTTACTGATGCACTGTAGAAAAAAGGTTAAGTTACGGAGAATGGATTGTTTTCAAGGCTGATTGTTTAAATGGATAACCAGTGGGTACTTGTTAGTTAGTATTCGTGTGAATACACACACACACATATATATATATATATATATATATATATATATCTATATATAAAATAAAAAAAATGTTCCAAGTTATTTCTTATTTTGATGAAGTCGTCATTACTAGAATGAAAGCACATTTATTTAATAGTGTGAATATTTCACCTCGGAGACCCTTGTTTTTTTGTGTGTTACAACTGGTAGATTATTTAAGCAATAACCCACGCCTGGGTGTGGGTAATGCTGAATTTACCCACGGGTGGTGTGGTTTGGTCACGAGGGCAAAACTATTATACAATGACATTATTTAAGAAAAATGCTTTTCTTAAATGTCCTTGTATAACGGCGCCGTGCTGTCCTTCCTCTGCTGGACAGCTCCGCTTTGCCATTGCTGATGTATTGTGCATGCGTTTGGAACTTGCGTTCCCATGCATACCCAGTACATCAGTGCTCAGGAAAGTAACGGAGAAAAGAAGATCTCCATTGCTATGCTTTTTTTTTTTTTTTTTGTAACCCTTAAAGAATATATCAACGGAAAAAAGTCTGGGCGACCGGACCTTTTACCGTTGTATATTCTCAATGGGCATGCTGGTTGGGCTGGCCAATCAACATGCTCGTTTTACGATGTTACAAGCCAGTCATTGTATAATAGTTTATTTTTTAATGCATTTCACCTGGTTTTGGATGAATGTTATAATTTAATCAAGGTAAATGGATAACACGTCTATTTGTGTATTAGGGCAGTTCTATATATGTACTGCAGTCAATGAGTCTTTAGTACACACACTGACATCGAACATCAATCTGCAAGAAGCAGCCATGAACATTAAACAATATTGTACATCAGGTATGGATGGAATTCCCTGAAAACTATCACTCATCACCAGAATTTCAAGATAGGTTCAGACAGCTTTCTGCCAACACGTGTATATATTCTTCACTAAAACAAATAGACTAAGATCTGCATATTTATTTGGATTTGCTTCTGTAATTAAAGCTCCTCGTGTGTAAAAATGAAGTAATTCTTTCAAAAATCACACCAGGTGCAGTACAGAAGATTTTAAATGTGTGATCTAGTCACCAGTTGGTCAGCATCGTTTGAACTTGTGTTCCGCAGTGAAAGTTACTGCTATGAAAAAATGATGTAGAAGATATCCCCTTCAGAAAACTGCATTCAGACTAAAAGCATAAAAATTGTAGTGTCGCACTTTTAACAAAACGTTTCATCACATTAAGGGCAGGTTCTGGCTAGCTATAAATTTCAAACCTCATATATCAGAACACTGGAAATACTTGTGCTTACTTAATTAAACTGTTTGAATAAATGAATGACTTACTACAGCTAATTCCAACAGTCTGTAGTGATCAATGTCACTTTAATGCAAAAGATTGCGGCTATAAGAAGGGCGGCCACGGTGATGCAGTGTTTAGCATTGTCGCCTCACAGCAAGAGGTTCTCCAGTTTGATTCTCGGTTGGGGTGCCTTCTGTGCGGAGTCTGCATGTCCTCCCTGTGGTCGTGTGAGTTTCCTCCGGGAGATCCGGTTTCTTCCAACATCCCAAAGGCATGTTGTAGGTGGATTGGACACTCTAAACTGGCCCTAGGCATGAGTGCGTGTGTGTGCTTCCATGGAAGGCTGGGCGCGGGCTGGCAACTAGACACCGTAAAACTCTGCTGCCAATCAAGAGCGAACAGGTGATCTGCTGTGGCGACCCCTAACCGGGAAAAGCCAAAAGAAGATGATTAAGGCTGTTTCATCCAGTAGAGACCCATGTTTGATTCCCTCAATCTCCCTTGCGACCACTGAGTATTTGGCAGAGCCTGTGTCAAAGTGAAGGGATACATTTAAAGCCATCGCTACTTACAGCACCAAAGCATGTTGTTGTAGAGCTTGAAAGAAGACATCTTTTTGCAAGGCACTTGAAAATGGTGCTTGACTTTAAGAGTGCTGACATCCCAGATGATAACTGTGCCATCCAAACTGCACGAATAAGCCTGTCTTTGGCTGAAAAATATTCATAAAATATTATGAGATACTACAAGTAAAAAAGAAAAGATTTTAAACGTAAATGCATGTTCCAGCACAAAGCAGTCTCATTATACAAAGAATAAACAGAAAGTAATACTAAAAGAGAAACTTTTATCTGACTACTCCAACCTCTTCTCCCTTTTTTCCTTTTCCCTAAAGTATATCAGAAAGGCATTTTGTGTATATCAGTACTTACAGCCAAAACTATGGTGAAGGTAGGAATGGGGAAATAGTTTATGCATTAATGCATATGCCTCCTTTAATTTGAGCCAGGTCTGTACCCTGCATACATGCTAAATCTGATTGTTCTGATATGCATTGTTCTTGAGCAGTTTTCAAGATCATTTTCATGTATATATGCATTATGTACTATATGCTCCCAGTAAAACTTTATGTAAATGCTGTGAATGTAGCAATATTTTCCAACAGAGTAGTGCAATCATTGACTTTTTTAAAACACTTTACATCTGAACACTGATACAAAAATATTGGCAGACCAGATCCAGCTTATGCTGTAGATGTTAATTATCCAATATATGTTATATACTTTATACTCTATAAAATAAATTCATCATCATTTTGATGGCAAGAGAAAAGTACAGTTGTCTAAGTAAACTTATCACAATAGTAGATGTTTGAATGATCACTGCTGCAGTAGCCTTAGCTATATGGATGTTATATCCTTGGCAGGATATAATGTTAGTTATCATGCCAAGTATATAATAGCTGGGCAGCGTCCAAAGCTTCAGGCCACCTTCCATGTGTCCAAACTGTCAGGCAGCTCGAGCTGAGCTGACTAAAACACAGGTTTTGGCACCAAGCCCTTCAGAGTTTTCCTGACACCAGAGAGAGGAAGGCCAAGCCCTGAAAGGACAATGCTATGAAGAATAAAAATAACTACATTCTGGCATAACTAATGCACCAAAAAAACAAGAAAGATGACAGGGAGCAGCTACAAACATGTACTGTTAAGGTAAGTTCACTTACCCAGCTATACTATGCTCATCATATTGATCACTGCTGCAGTATCCTTAGCTATAAAGGTAGATTACTCTAGCTTACTACATTTGGAAGTTGGAAGAACAACCTAGGAGCCCCTACAAAATGGTCTTTGAAAAGCCTGATCAAGACTTGGAGAAGACATCCAAGTTTATTAAGCTTTGTAAAAGAATGTAGAGAGGACCCAGCTGAGGCATCTAGAATACTTCTAGAATCCAACTCTTTCCAAAAAGTCACAGATGAAATGATGACCCTGGGAGAGTGGGCCTTGACCCTGCCTGGAATAGTTTTGTTTTGGTGAGCAGAGCAGAACGTAATAGCCTTAGACAACCATGTGGACATAATCAATTTTGACACGAGTTGTCCCTTCCTTCTTAATATGAAATGAACAATGGATCTGAAAATCTGAAAGATTTAGTTCTATCATGATAGTACCGCAGTTGTATGTAGAGATCCAAGGTATGGTGTACCCTTTCTCCCTTATTTTTAGGTTCGGGAAAGAAAACACGGAGACAGATATTCTGGCTTAAAGTAAACTCTGATAACAATTTAGGCATAAAAGAAGGATTAGTTCTCAAACAAACCTTTTCCCTGAGGAAAATTAGACAGGGTTGACTTCTATTACACACAAAAATAACAAAGATACTCTTTTTGCAGAGGTCAGAGCAATCAGTAAAACTGTTTTCAGTGCCAAGACCCTCAAGTTACCCAGGCTAGCTGGTTCAAATGGAGCAAGTGTTAGCTTCGATACAAAATTAAGACCCCAAAGATGGGCCACCAGTTTTCTTGGAGGCCTCTTATGCAAAAACCCATTCAAAAACATTTTGACATGAACATGCATTGAAACAGGAGGATCCGTGGGCAGACATGCTAAAATGGCCAATAAATTAATCTTGGTGGAGGAGTAAGAATGGCTATAGTATAGTAATTCATACAAATATTGTAAAACCAGGGAACTAACCCTGAATGAGGCTGGTTATGTTGTTGGCACCAGCTAAAAAACCTTTTCCATTTGCTAATATATGATTTTTCTAGTAGCAGGCTTTCTAGATTATATTAGTACCTGCTGCACATCCTCAGTAAACTGGTGCTTAAAGGAAATAAAGACCTTACCATCCAGGCAGTCAACTGACATTGATTGTTGTTGGGGTGTATCAAACACCACTGTTCTTGTTTGAGTAGATCCAGTCTGTGAGAACGTTTATGGTAATTGTTCTTTGCCATTCCCAAAAGAAGGGAGAAACATGTTTGCCTGGGATAGAAAGGAGTCACCACAATGATCATGTATATTAGGAGAAAGGGTGGAAAAGCATACAGAAACATTCCTGTCCAAGGAAAAGAGATCCGTCTTCCAGGCCTTCTTGCATCTAATCCTGGAGCACAATCTTGCTAGCTGGTTGTTCAAAAAGGAGTCACAGTTCTACCTGAGGAACTTCCAAGAGATGAATCAAATATTGGAAGACCTCCAATCTAGTTTCCATTTGTGAGGGTCTGCCTAGTCTTGCTCAGCTTGTCTGCCACAAAATTTTACTCTGGAATGCAGGATGTCTGTAGCCGGAGACTGTGCTGTGAAGCTCTACATCAAGCTAACATGGCTAGTCTGCACAGGGGTATGATCTGGTTCTCCCTTGCTTGCTGATGTACCACATGTCTGTAACAACCTGAAGAAGTCCTGAGGACCAAATATGATTCAGAGAGTTGAATGCCTTAATCAATCAAGCATCTTCTTTATATTTGTGCGCTTGCATCTGTCTTGGTGTCTCATACACCTTGCAGATTTATCTCTTCTGAAATTGCTTCCCAAACAAAGACCGAAGGGTCTGTAGTTCTGTAGTGACTACATTGGAGCAGGGAGGGAGAAGAGGAGACCTGGATTTAAGGATATCTATTGGTCTCTGTCACAGAAGGAGATACTGCCAGCCCAGGTATCTGGGATTTTGTAAATAACTGTCATTTGTGAATATCAACATGATTCATATAAGATGTCTGTTCTACAGATGTATTAGAGCTGTATGTCCTATAAGATGGTTTGTACAGATATGTGCTGAAGAGGTATTTTAAATTGCTGTTTGAAATATATCCAACAGTGTACCCCACTGGAAAAGAATAGAAATGTATATACACTATTATAACTTTTAAATTTATATATTTTAACAGGGGAAACTTGAGCACAGGAACTGGCAAAACTTCAGAAAAACAGTTGAAATTAAATTACTTTATGGCTGGACCATAAAAAAAGATGTTATCTTTCAGTTTCAGTGCAGCAGGAGACAATGTCTGTACTAGAGAAGTTTTCTGTATTGTCTTTAAATGTGGAGGAGTGTAAATTATTTTACGACTTTCTTCATTTGCCAAAATATCTGAGGTCTATATTTTCACAGGTGGATGCTAAATACTACTAGCTTTCAGCAGCAGGGATTTTACCTGGGATAGTCAGATGACAAGAAATTATGTAATTCTGCAAGCTATCCCACCAGTAATATTTCAGATATTAATTTGGGAAGTCTTAGAGCATTCTGTATTTTGTCTTTGACCTGACAACATCAAGATCCACTCACCACATCTGTCTTGCTGCTCTAATTAGTAAATGTTCATAGGTTCATACGTGGGTACTAGGCGGATGGCCCTGGAGCCCTTACAAGCCTAGTTCATAGGATTACCCTGGCTTCATGTCACCTGACATTAGTTCCTAGTATCTCTGTCGAGTAGAGCCACTGGAGTGATCCCCAGGGTGAATTTTCTATTTCCCATCCACTCATCAAGATTTATTTTGAAGAGGGCCATTGAGGTGCTCTGTTTGACATGTATGTGAAGTCTATTCCATAGCATGGCCAGTGTCTGGGTTATGAACCTATCCCACCAGCATATTCTGTTGATTGTGGTAATGAGGTTGAGGTCTCTGGAGCGTGTGGTGTGGAGGGATTGGGATTTCTTTAGATGTAGCATTCTAACAGAGCTGGGTCAGACATTGCTTTGTAAGTCAAGCAGAGATCCGCCTCTAAGTAGGCAGTATGAAACAGAGAATAGTTGGAAGGTTTATGAATCTGTCCATATAGGACAACTGCTTAAGGTCTAGGATCATTTTTGTGAGGTAATTTTGCAGCCTCTCCAGTTGCAGGTGTCTAGTAAGGTACATGCCAAATGGGGCATTGTACTTGATGATTGGCCTAATAAGGGAAGAGAAGAGGGAGACGATGCCCTTTCTTCCTGGATGCAAAACCCTTCGTAATGAGATGTGCTTTCTGACTACAGTGGCAATGTGGTGGTCAAAAGAGAGGTTGCTGTCAACCTGTGTTCTCAGATCTCTTATAACGCCTTCTGTGTTCAGTGGACTACCATCGATGTGGTAATTCATGGGAACTGAGTTTTTCTAAAAGGGGATGATGACACATTTTTTTTTGCATTTAGCTTAAGGCCATGGTTGTGACACCAGTCGTTGGTCTCAATGAGGCCTTTCTGCAGGATGTCAACATCACTTGGAGTTAACAATAGCTCCCAACTTGCAATTAATAATAAACTTTGTCAGCCAGAGTCCCTTCATGTTAGCCTGAACTTCAGAGAAGTAGATACCAACAGGAGACAACCCAAGACCAAACCCTGTGGGACTCCACTCATGACTGGTTGGCAGTCTGACTTGGAGTCAGAACCCACAGTGTGAAAGTAGCTATCTGTGAACAAGTTTGCAATCCACCTAGTGACATAGGGGTTGATGCCTAGCTTAGTGAGTTTTTCTATGATTCCTGAGCAGGGAATGGTATCAAAGGCTTTGGCCAGATCAAGGTAGGCTGTATGAACCACCTTACCTTCATCCACAGCTCTGGTGACTGACTCAGTTGACTAGGTTGAGCAGCCATGATCTACCCTTCACAAAACCAAGCTGTGTGGTATTCAGCGTTTGGAGATTCCCTATATCCTTGTTTATTAGGTCCGTGATGATGCATTCCATATCTTTGCATATCAGACTTGTCAGGCTAATGAGGCGATAGTTCCCAGGTTCTGTAGTCACTCCTCCTTTGTGGAGAAGGATGAATGTAGCAGTGCGCCATTCATTAGGGACAAAGCCTGAGGTGAGGCTGCGATTGAACAGGACACGCAGGCGTGGTGCCACTTCACTCTGTAGTTCATGCAGAACACAGCCAGGGATATTGTCAGGTCCCATAGAAGCTATATTCTTGGCCTTGGACAGTGCTGTTTTAACCTGTGCAGCAGTAATACTGGGTGGTATTGTGATTGGTCCTTGGGGTGGGGGTGGGGGGTAAAGTTGGCACTGAATTTGTCGGCCAGTATATTGGCAATATCTGTTGGCTCAGTATAGAAGGTACCATTGTGCAATAGCTCAGAGCAAATCTGGATATTGCTGTGGATATTCTTTACATAACTATAGAAGACCTTGTGGTTGTCTTTACTATCTACTGCAATTCTGTTTTCAAAGCTAGCTATGAAGATTTGATGAGGGATCTCAATTTTGTTGAGACTGATTAGGGAGGTTAGTCTTGAGACTTCACCTTATTCTGCATCAGTTTCTTCCTACTCTTGTAGAGTTTATGACAGGGGGCCACCAGATTGGCTTCCTTTTTTTTTTTTGAAGGAGAGTGTTTTTGGTTCTATTGGGTATGGCGAGATCTATACATTTCTGTATGTGTTCGTGCAGTGCATTGGTGTATGATTCGGCAGTCATGCAACTATTCTCCATTTGCATGGGTGGTGTGAAGTTAGTGACCTCTGCTTTTAGGAACCCAAAGTTAGCTTTGGAGAAGTTTTTCATGGTGGTTACCTTTGCCGTGTGGGGAGGGGGGGGGGGATTTCCAAGGTGATTAGTTTGTGGTCGGATCTAACCAGGGAGGAGTTGATTACTGGTGTAGAGAAACAGCTGCCCATGTTAGTAATGACCAGGTCAAGGATGTTGCAACTTCTAGTGGGGGTAAGTACGTGCTGGTCCAAGGCATTGGAATTACTGAATTCCAGGAAAAGTGTATTGGTACATGAGTAGTTTTCCTAGTTAATGGAGGGGTAGTTGAAGTTGCCCAGTATGAGAGTGTTAGGTTGGACCCTAATATTCTCCAGGATGTTTAGGAACGTGGAGTGAGACTCTTGGGACATGGTTGGGAACCTATAGCAGGCTATGACCTGTATCACTGTCTTACCCAATGTTAGCTGCACCTGAAGTATCTCTGATGCATTATGTTGGGCTATCAGTGTTTGGAGGTGTGTGTTTCCTTTATGAATATGGAAACACCACCACCTTTGGAGCTTCAGTCCAAGTTCTGGGGCCGAAAGGTGTGGAATGAGTTATAGCCTGGTACTGCAGGGGTGCTTCCTCCTGCTTTGAACCAGGTCTCTATTACAGCACAAATGTCGATGTTCTCCATTTTAAGGAGTGCTTCGAGGGAGTGCATTTTGAAATTTAGACTTCTAGTATTAAGCAGCATGACCCTCAGATTGCATTTGTTTGTAGCTGTTGCAGTGGTAATTTGGTCTTTGGAACACAACGTAAAAAAAGGCACTATAACGATGGCAAGAGCCTTGGCCAGTATCCGGAAGCCCAGGGGTGACAGATGTATGACATCTCTGGCAAAGCATCGAAGTTTGTCAATCATGTCATCCCAGGCAGACAGATACTGGATCCCCTTGGAATGATACCAAAACCTTAGCCAATTGTTGAAATCAATCATTTTCTGCTTGTACTGTAGTATCATTCTGGGTAATGGTAGGATGCTGCTGGGGGCTAGGATCATACACTCTTGGGCTACAGAATCTGAGAAGTCCTTTGTCTCTTTTCATGTAGTCTAGGAAGGTACATCTCGGGTCATTCACATCCACATGTACAATGACAGAGTCACATTTGTACCTGTTGTTGAGGGACCTGAGTGCGTGCATTATGTGGCGGATCCTGACACCTGACAGGCAGCTGACTGTTACTTTCTCCTTATTCAACCTAGTGAGTAGGACATCAGTGTGCCTGACTATAGACTCACCTATGACTAGTGTGTTGGGCATGCTGTATTGCCTTAGGGGCTTTGGTTGAGAGGCACGCTGTTTAGGAGAGTTGTCTCATGATTAGTGTTGTGTTGTGGTGGTTGAGTGCATTTCTGCCTTGGAGGCCTCAGCTGTTTAGGTAGATTCTTAATGAGAGCCTCCATGAAGGGGGTGTGTGGTTTGTGTTTTTATGTGAAGGCAGTGCTGGTGTGTGTTCTGGAGGGCTATGTGTTCCATGTGGTGTGGTGCAAGTGTTGACCTTCTCCTCTTGACCAGCTATTCCAATCTTGGTTGGAGAGTGTGTGGCTTCCAATTTTGATATACAAGTGCATCTCTCGCAATTCTGAGTGTTGGGAGGTAAGAGGATAAGGCTGTCAGTGTACATGAGGCAGCTGATACATTGCTTTAGGATGCCCAAGATGCCCAAGTTCACCAGGTTACTAGGAGAAAGCACAGGGAACTGGCCTTTAGACATACCTGGAGAGGTGGGCATTAATAAGTACTGGAGGTGTTTCCTTGCAGAACGTTTAGTGCTGGTGTGTGCTACAATAATTGCTACAAGAAGGCTGGTAAAGTGCTAGAGTAATAAGCTAGTAAATGTGCAGTAGAGAAGATTACTAGCAGATCTAAGGGAAAAATTGAAGAGCAGACTTTTTGGCACAGCTCAGAAGCTTACAAACAGTCCTGGATCTGTATCTGGGCTAGACTAGTTGCAGGAAAGGTGGAAAACAAGCGCAAACGCAGGTTTTAAAACCAAAAAGTTGAAAGAGATGGAAAAACTGCCCAAATGGCCAATAAACTACAATTTCTGGGCCAGAAACCACTCCACTTGTGGTAGGCTACCTAGTGCTTACCACTCCCACTGATAAGCTAGAAGGCTTCCCTCCTACACAGAAAGGCTTGGGGGGGGGGGCTCAGAAGCTTTTTTTATATATACAGAAAAACAGCTAAAACAGCACCAAAAACAATTAAAATGCAGTGCAAGCTAGAACACTTGTTATAGCAATAATAAAGCAAACACAGTTTAAATAAATGCAATTTATTCAAACGATATTGTGAACTGAATTCACTTACTGTTTTATTCAACTCTGAACAGTTAAAAAGTGCGAAGAAATATACTTATCAGCTCTATATTTCCAGATTGTTTGAGAAGCACACTCAGAACGCAAGGAGATTCTGGCAATGGTAGATTTTTTTTTATTTTTAGTAAAGTGGAAAGGGAGAAAGGAAAAACAGAGATAATTCAAGTTTAAGAAATTAAGTGGGTTGGCCTTCTCAAATGTTCTCTGTATTAAGTAGAATGAGCTAATGACACTAGACTGGGAGAAGTGTCCCAGATCAAATTTACAATAGGGCGGGCAACTGCAAAGCCACCAAGTATAAGAACAAGATACCAATAGGGAGAGAGGGTGGGAAATTAAATCAGTTATATGATACACTCCTTGGCAGGAAATCAGAACAAACAAAAAGAAGCTATGTCTTACCATAACATTCCATCTGTGTTGTTGATCTTTCATTCATCACTGATGGGTTCGGTTCCAAGCCCTCGGAACCGAGTTGGCCTGTTACCAAGCTCGTGCCAGCCAAAAACTCTCAAGTTAAGCTTCTACCAGTGCCCTTCTCCCTGTTCGAGTTTGCCTGTAATAAACCAGAAAAGCAGAGGCCCACTCTGCGCAAATGCCCTAAGTCACCACTTGGACCCAAAGTATCCCACAGGAGCCTTTGGAGGGGGAAGGAGGGTGGGAAGAGATGAATGAAAGAACAAATGGAATGTTATGGTAAGATATAACTTCTTTATCTGATGTTAATCTTCTTTCCATTCATCACTGATGGGACAGAATCCCAAGCTACCTTGAGACCTATGGGCGGCCCTTATGGAAGAACGTTCATAAATACCATTGAGCCAAAGGCAGCTTTCCCTCTGGAGGACCACATCCAATTTGTAATGATTGATGAAAGTGTGGGGTTTAGCCCAAGTGGCTGCTGGTCAAATGTCATCCATAGAAGCCCTGGATTGGAAAGCTACAGATGTTGCCATAGATCTAGTGGAATGGGCGTTAACTTGTGGCATAGGTTCTTTTGTGGAAGAGTAAGAGAAACGTATGCAGTGCCTTAGCCGTTTTGATAAAGTAACATTGGATACAGAATTTGCCATTCTAGGTCCAGAAAAAGAAATGAAAAGTTGGTCAAACTTGCGCATAATTTTGGTCCTGTCTAAACAGAATCTCAGTTGTCTGTGTACAGCCAATGAATGTAGGCAGTACTCTCATTTATTAGAAAAATTCGGGAAGAACACTGGTAGGTCAATGGACTGATTGATGGAGAAATCAAACAACTTTGGGGAGGAAAGATGGGTTCATCCAGAATAATACTCTGTCCTTGTGGAAGACCAAATAGGGTCTTCCGATGCACGATGCCTACAGCTCCAAAACCCGTCTGGCTGACATGGCTACCAAGAACAAGGATTTCCAAGACAAGAATTTCAGGTCACACTTTGCTGTGGGTTCAAAGGAGGGGTTGAGTCAAAGACTGTAGAACTAACTTGAGGTTCCATGGCACTTATAGGCTGTCTGACTGGGGGTCTGATGTGTGAAACTCCTTTGAGACAGGTTTTACATAAACACAGTGAGATGAAAGGCGTATCATTCAGTCCATTATGGTAATTCAAAATTGCTGCCAGATGTACTCGTATGGTAGAGGCTGTGGCTCCCTCTTCAAAAAACTTAAAGAAGTATTGCAAAACTGCTATTACTGGAGCCGAATATGGATGTAACATCTTATCCTTTGACCAGAGACAGAACCTTTTCCATTACTCCTGATACAGTCTTCTGGTGGATGGTTTATGACAGGCCAGGATGATATTCTGAAGAGGTGAGATCAGCCTACCTGGCAGCTAACGGAAGTGGAGAAGCCAAGCTGTCAGCTTGAGACTGGACAGATTCGGGTGGCTCAACCCTTGAGGGGTCAGCATTCAGGTCTGGAATAGGGTCCAGAAACCACAGCGGGTATACCAGATGAGGCCGAAGGAAGGGGAACCAAACTTGTCGAGGCCAAAAGGGGGCTATGAGGATCACTTTCAATTTCAACTGATGAGCTTTCTTTAAGAACTGTGGAATCAGAGGAATGGGGGGATAAGCATAAAGAAGTCCTGTGGGCCAATCGTGAATAAGAGCATCCCTCCCTTTGGGGGGTATAGGGCAAAATAGCTGCTGCACTTGTTGTTCGATTGAGAGGCGAAAAGGTCACAGTACAGCTGGTCCCAGTGGCTGAAAATTTTTGCTGCCACATCGGAATTGAGGGACCACTCGTGGGGCAGGAGAATACATCTGCTCAACTTGTTTGAAATCACATTGGAGCTCCCCGAGATATGCGTTGCTGTCAGAAATTTGATATACCAGACTACTGACATATATTGTCTGACTGAATTGCCATTGTCCTAGAAGGAAGACCTGGATGGAATGCCTGCAATGCTAACAGCACCGCTCTCAGTTCTAGAAAGTTAATATGCAGGTTAGCTTCCAATGTGGACCAAGTGCCTTGGACTGTCTTTTTCTGGAAATGCCCCCTCCCCCCACCTGATCAGGGAAGCATCTGTGGTCACAATGGCCTTGGGCTGAGGGGACTGGAATGGGTGGCTCCAAAGTTCTGTATCTGGCCTCATCCCCCAAAGAAGGTCCTGCTTGCAGGAGTTGGTTATCTGGATCTGGAAATAGAGGGTGATGTTTTGGGAACCACCGAGAAAGAAGAAGCCATTGGAGAATTCACATGGGCAAGTTGGCAAAAGGCACTATCGGGATTGAAGCTGCCATGGATACTAGGGCCTGAAGAACCTCTCTCACTGAGACTTTGTTTTGACAGAGCATCACCTGAAGCTGAAGCCTCAATCTCTGGAGTCTGTGAGCTGGGATTGACACCAAACAGGATCAGGTGTTGAAGACTGCTCTGATGAATTTTATCTGCTGGGTAAGGACAACGTTTGACTTCTCCCAGTGCAAAGTTATCCCCACAATTTCCACCAGAGAAAGTGTGTATTGTAGAGCTGTTACCAGAAGATGCTTGGTGGGGGCGGTGAGGAGCCAATCGTCCAAATATGGAAACGCCTGGAATCCTTGCAGTCTCAAGTGAGCTGTAACCACTGCCATGCACTTTGTGAACACTCTGGGGGGATGTAGAGAGACAAGACAGCCAGGCACAAAACTGATAATGATTGTCTCCTAGCTGGAAGCAATACAGACTCCTGGAGCGCTTATCCATTTTGATGTGGTAATACGCATCCTGGAGGTCTATTGAGCACATCCAATCACCCTCCCTCAGAAAAGGGAGAACGGACTAAACTGTGACCATCCGGAATTTGGTTTGGGCGACAGCCTTGTTCAAGCTGCTGAGATCCAGAATGAGTTTCCAGTCCCCTGTCTTTTTTGGCACCAAAAAGAATCTTGAGTAAAATCTAGATCGGCATTGGTCTGATGGGACTGGTTGGATGACTCTCTTTTGGCACAGGTTTATTTCTGAAGCTGCCTCTTCCCTTTGACTAGGTGGAATGTCAGGGAAGTTTTGATGTAAATTTTGGATAAGAAATAAGGGGAATGGTGTAATCTCTGTTAATTATACTCTTTACCCAACGATCAGTGGTAATAGAGTGCCAGGCAGCTTGGTGCAGACAGAAACGATCCCGACTGCTTCCAGAGGCAAGCAATTGGGCAGCTCTTCAGGAGTGCTGGTAAGACTGTCCAGAGAGAGAGTCTCTGGAGCCTTCATTACGTGGACCCCCTCTGCCTCTATAAGGGGCATCTTCCAGAATTGTTATCCCCTCTGCCTCTGGGGGTATCATCACCATGTGCAACATGGAAAGGACCCAGAGATTTGTTTTGCCACAATCTTCCCACTCCTCTGGTTCCTGGAAAAGGAACCTTGAGGGTTGGAAAAACCATAGGCCTACGGCAGAAAAGGAACTTGCTGTCCTGTTCGCATCTGGTTAGCGTGTCCTTCACTTTGGAACCAAAAAGGGAAGATGCTTCAATGGGAGCATTCAGAAAGTAAGACTTGAAGGGATCTGCGAGGTCACAAATGTGCATCCAGGCATGACGCCTCATAACTAAGCCTGAACCCACAGCTGTAGCTGCCCCTTCGGCTGCATGTGAAAGCAACCTCATGGATGAGTTGGAGATCAATTCCAGGGTAGCAAGCTGCAAGACAGCTTTGTCCCGTACCTTGTCAGATACCTGTCAGAGTGTTCCAGAGAGTTCTAAGTCTCTTTGGAGCCTCTTAAAATGTGCCAAATAGTTCAGGGACCGAAAGGCAAAAGTCTCTGATGCAAAGACTCTCTTCCCCAATCTGTCCACTGCCCGAGAAGCAGGACTCACTTCAGCCAGATCCTTTTTCATGGCCACTGCCACCACCATAGCATCGACTGGTAAACCTCTGGACCAATGTGGGTTCTCCTTGGGAGTGGAAAGAATTTTGTCAGGTCTTGGAGGGATCGCCCTAATAGAGTCAGGGTTCTTCCATGTGCATTGCACTACGATCTGGACTAGCTCATCAGCAGGCGGGGTCACCCAAGAAGTAGATGGCCAGGCATGGAATCCCTGCAGGAACAGAGACTCCTCACAGGAAGGGTTGGAGGACTTCCAGTCACCCCTCTGGTTTAACATTCAGGGGATGACCGTGGGGACCCTTCACCATCATAATCCCTTTCTTCTGTTAGAGTCTCCTCAGGGAAGTCCACATGCTTCCTCTTGCATGATCTCTTCATTGTGGGCTCCTCAGTGGGGGATTCAAAGGAGGACTCAGAGTGGGTACCCTGAACAGGGGTTTCCTGTGGGTTCCCTGCATGGTGTCCCGGGGAGGTGGATAATGGCAGCTGTAGCTTGGGAAGAAAACTGGGGTTCTGACATCGGAATGCTTCCAGAAACAAGTGCCCTTCCACATGGAAAGCAGGCCCGCTAGAAGAGGGATGGGAGCCTGGAACCGATAAGGATAACCTCAGAACAGGGGTCACACCCCGCTCCATCGAATCCACTCCCGAGAATGGAGCCTCAAGCTGGATCGGTGCAGACGAGGCTACTGGTACTGAGGATGGAACTGAAGGACCACACTGAACCGTGCCCCGAACCGAGGAACCCGCCATCTAATCGAGATTGAGGAAGGACCAGTTCAGCAGGAACAGAGGACCAAAGGGACAGACCTGTAGCCTCAGTGAGGTCCACTACAGGTGCCGAGATGTGTACCGAGAAGGCAGCTTTGGATCCATGATGGCCAAAGGAGGAGAATAAGAGTCTGCGGAGAGGTCAACCCAAGTCCTGCCAGAGGATGGGTCTTGGAAGGCGTGGGTATCCCCCTGGCTGCCAACAAGTGATCCACAAGATGCACCACATCAAGTTCTGAAAGGGTTCTGGTGGATCTAGTGGATACTCCGGATGGGGAGTCGGGTCGATTTAAGAACAGTCTATTCACTTGCCCTAGGAATAGGTCTATGAAATTGAGAGTATCATGTCTGTGGTGCATGATCTGCCAGCACCAGTGTCTCAAATTTAAACACAGGACGTAGTGGGGTGAAATCCAGTCTTGTCATAATAGAGCTCAGTGCAGAAGAGGTACTTGGAGCGGAAACCAGAGGTTCAATCATCACTGCAGAAATAGGCATCAAAGGAGTGCACTGTGCCGAAATGGCCACAGGTGCCGAAGTCGTAGCAGGCGAGGTAAGGTCTATAGTTGGTGCCAGAGGCAGTATCGGAGTCAGCGATGAAGCTGGTACCAATATAGCAACAGCTGAAGTACTCTGAGCAGATGAGGATGGTGCTGAGGAGGCAGATTTATGCTCCAAGCATAACTTTTGAATTTTTGTTTCACAGACTTCCCCTGGTCACCTGAGGGTGAAGAGGGAAATAAATGGGGTATTTTCTTAAATTTTGTTGGAGGGGTTAAGACCTCCATTGCAGAAAGGGCCTCTGAAAAAGATTTAAGCAGTCCCTTCAGAATTAGTTTATTCTTGCATGCGTTCAGAGTGCGTTGGCTGAAACTTTGGCAAATCCCACAGGGAGGCTGCACCAAAAGGTGGGGCACCCCCAAACAAACACAATCATTGTGAGAGTCACTATTAGGTAGTTAGCCATTACACGAGGTACAGTGCTTGAAACCCGATGTACCCTTCTTATCAGACATCTTGATGTAAACACAACAATTCAAAACTTCAGAGAAAGGCAAACTCTGTTTTCATGAGTCAGAAAAAAGATTTAAATACTCGCAAAATATATCAACAACCCCAATATCAAACACACCAACTAGACTGGAAAGAATGGGAGGAAGGAATACCAGCAATTGTATTCAAGGAATACCACAAGGATATAGCAAAAGGCCGTACCAGCAATGGTACCTTTAAAAAATGTTACCAATGGGTAGAGATAGAAAGAAAAATACCTAGAACTACTGTAATTTGACAGGAAAAAGACTATAACTCACAAAAATTAAGAAACAGGTTTTCCACACAAAATATCAAAAAAATTTCCCTCTAGCTGAGAGCTCTGATGAAACATGGCTTTACAGCTATGCAGCAAATGAGATCTGGGGTAACCGGGAGAAAGGCATTGTGGGTAGAAGCTTAGCTTGAGAGTTTTTGGCTGGTGCGAGCTTGGTAATAGGCCGACTCGGTTCTGAGGGCTAGGAACCAAACCCATCAGTGATGAATGGAAAGAAGATTAACAATATCTGCTCAGATGTTTAATAAATGGAGAAAATTTCCAATTAATACCTTACATGTGGTGAAACTAGCTAGAAAAGATTTACAAAAAGTATGACAGTAAAAACCCTTATTTATCAGGCCCTGTGGGGCAGACAATTTTAGTACAACTGCACAGATTATAGCTGTAAAATACAGCAAAAAGTATGTGGCAGACAACAGTGCTATAAATATCTAGAATAAGCAATAACTAGTAAAAATAAGCAAAAAAACTGGATACTTATTGGTATATATCACAGATAAGAGTTTTGTTCAGTGCCCCTCCTCCATTTAGCTCTGTGTGAAATGGCAGAAATACTCACAAGGTAACTTAAGTAACAGAAGGTTGAAACCTGAAACAACTTGAAAAAAAAGCTCAAAAGAACCAATTAGGTGCTAACTCCAAGCCTTAGACCAGGCAACCCTAATCAGCCAATGACTAAAACACTACACTCTCACTATAGTGGAAAATGGCTTTTGCTAAACTAAGATGGCCTGGAAAATGTGCTCAGAACACAGCCTCTGCAAGCAAACAACTAGGCCCAAAAACACAATCCTGAATATGGACAATGCTACAGCTACTACCTACACTATTTTAGGCAGAAAACACTACAGAAATGTTTATCATAGCAGAAAAATAGCAGTGAGCCACTAAATAAAAGTTTTAAACAGATAAGGGAGCAAGGAGAGACTGATTTGTTTACAGTTAAAAGCATTATGTAGTTACATGATACACTCCTTGGCAGGAAATCAGAGCACGATGTTTAACAAATGGAGAACATTTCCAGTTAATACCTTACACACAGTGAAACCAGCTAGAAAAGATTTACAGTGTGACCGTAAAAACCTTATTTATCAGGCCCTGTGAGGCAGACAATTTTAGTACAACCGTGCAGATTAGTTTATAGCTATAAAATACAGTAAACAGTATGCAGCAAAGTGCTATAAATATCTAGAATAAGCAACAACTAGTGAGGTCTACTAGGGAACAGTATAATTCTCTTAAATTCAGTCAGGAATATAGCAAAGCTTAGCTTATTTTTCTTTATTTATCCGAGACTGTCCTTTGTTGTGATTTTGAACGCTGTTGTAACTGTGTGTGTGTATATATATATATATATATACACACACACATATATATATATATATATATATATATATCTATATATATATGGTTTACTTTCAAAATGTTGGCCGGAACATCAAAACCGCTTTCGAGAACTCTGAACTGCATCTTCTCAAAACCTCAAATGCAGATGCTCCACACCGCAAAATCTCACCCCCTTTTTTGACCCATGTTGGCACTTGTTTGTAGGTGTGTCATGGTTGGAAATGTCAACGTTTGATGTTTTTTCAACTTTCGGAAGATTTGACAGTACTGGTTTCATGGAAACGTTTCGGTGGTGTACACATTCGTTTGTGCTTTTGACATTTTAAAGGTAAACCAGACATATATTTATATATATTTAGTATTGTCTTGTTCTTTTATCATTTATTATTAAATATATTTAAACATTTCATTGTGGCTGATCTGTGTAGAAACATTTATGTTCTGAGAGTACTTGCTTATTTATTTGACATTGTGTAGGTCACTCATAACAGCCTTGCTCTTGGTCAAACTACCATTTGTATTGATATTAACATTACACAGTGAGATTCGGCATCCTTTAAGGGCATTAAAGTAGCTGATAAAGAGTTGGCTGGTGGCAGTAATAACTACCTTATAGTCTGGGCAGAAGGGGCATAGCTACTAAACCTTTGCCAGCCTTTCCCAGGTGTGTTTGTGTAAAAACAAATCTCCAAGAGTGTGTGTGTCAGCTACTTGGGCAGGGACACAAAGCACTGGTTGGATATAATGTTAGAGGTCTTGGTTTGGCCACTCTGATGAGATCTCAACTTTTACAGCTGTGCCAATGGGGAGTCTTATTGGGCATCTGAAAAAAATACAGAGAAACCAGCCCTGGACTGACTGTGGTCTCTGTGTGCTCTTATGGGAAATTGCACTTGATGCAGTGAGCTACATAGGTAGGTACTAGGCTATCAGCCTATATAAGCCTAGCCAAAAAGGTTCCATGGCTTTCGCCACCCAAGAAAATTATTTTCCTGTGCCCCGGTCAAGCAGTGCCACAGAAGTGATCCCTGGGGTGAAGTTTCCATTTCCCATCCAGTCGTCAAAATTTTTCTTAGTGGGCCAATACGGAGCTTTGCTTGACAAGAATGGCTAGTTTATTCCAGGGTATGGGAAGTGTCTAGGAAAGGAATCTATCCCTCCAGCATGTTCTGTTTATTGTGGTGACAAGGTTTAAGTCCCTGGAGTGTGTGGTTCAGACAGATTGGGATTTCTTTAAGTGTAGCATTTCCAGCAGCTCTGGGTTTGACATAGCTTTGTATGTTAGGCACCGATCGCCTCTGAGTAGGTGATATGCAACGGAGTAGAGCTGGAGTTTTTTTGAGACTGTCTGCGTATGGCATCTGTTGAGGCTGGTAATCCTCTTAGTGAGGTATTTATGTGGCCTTTCCAACAGCTGTAGGTGCCTTGTGAGATGCATGCCAAATGGGGCATTGTACTCTATAATGGGTCTTATGAGGGATGAGTAGAGAGGAACAATCTCCTTTTTATTTCTAGAGGAGAACCCTTTTGTGATAAAGTGTGTCATATAGAAGGATTTCCTGACTACTGTGGCAATGTGGTTATCAAAGGAGAGACTACTGTGTCTTGAGGTCTCTTATCACACTTTCAATGTTTAGTGAGCTACTGCCAATGTGGTAATTCATGGGTGCCGAGTTTTTCCCAAAGAGGGTGACAATGCACTTCTTGGCATTGAGGTTGAGGCCATGACTTAGACACCAAGCATCTGTCCCTCTGAGGCCCTTTTATAGAATGTCTACATCATTAGGTGATTCTATTATGGCTCCCAGTTTGCAGTCTTCTGCGAACTTTTGTTAGCCAAAGACCTGTGTTGGCCTGCACTTCAGAGAAGTAGATAGTGAACAGGAGAGGACCCAGGACCGAACCCTGTGGAACTCCACTTGTCATGGGTCTGAAGTTGGACTTGGAGTCTGCTACTTTTACTGTGTGGATTCTGTCAGTGAGCCAGTTGGCCACCTATCTTGTGACATAGGGATTTATGCCCAGTTTAGTGAGTTTATATATAATTCCAGAGTGGGGGATGGTATTGAAAGCCTTGGTGAGGTCAAGATAGGCTATGGCTCTAGTGACCGCTTCAAATAAGTCAGTCAGGTTTAGTAGACACAATCTATCTTTTACAAACCCAAACTGAGTGGGATCCAGAGTTTGGAGGTTACCTATGTCTTTTATAAGCTCCAAGATGATACATTCCACGGCCTTGCAGACCGGGCTTGTCAGGCTAATGAGGCGGTAGTTTCCAGGGTCTGTTTTGGCACCCCCTTTCTGGAGTGGGATAACCATCGCTGTGTGCCATTCAGTAGACACATAGCCTGAGTTGAGGCTATGATTGAACATAGTACTTAGGTGGGGTGTCAGTTTGTTCTGTAGTCCATGCAGTATGCAGCCTGGTATGTTGTCTGGTCCCATGGATGCTGCGTTCTTGGCTTTGGAGACTTATTCATCCATGATTACAGGGGTATGCATTCTTCTGGTATTAAGATGGGCCCTTTGGAGGGTGAAAGGGGGGGGTAAAGTTAGCATTGAACCTATCTGCCAGGACGTTGGCAATATCAGTTGGTTCTGTACATTTAGTGCCATTGTGCTGTAGCTCAGAGCAGATCTGAGTGTTGCCACTGAGATTCTTGATACAGCTGTAGAATGCTTTGTGGTTGCCTTTGGAATCAGTGGCAGATTTTATTTTTATAACTGGCTTTGGAGGATTTTATGAGAGATCTCAACTTCTTGCCGAGGCTGACCAGGGAGTTCTCCAATCTTGGGATTTTACTCTTTTTTTTTTTTTTGTAACAGCTTCTTCCTTCTGTTGTAGAGTTTATGGCAGGGGACCACCAGATTGGCTTCCTTTTTTTTGGAGGATAGCATCTTTGTTCAGTTGGGGATGGCACGATCCATGCACTCGTGCATGTGCTTATACAGTGCATTTAGCAGTCGTACCTCTATTTTTGGTCTGCATGGATGTCGTGAATTTTGCCACTTCTGTCTTAAGAAGCATGAAGTTGGCTTTGGAGTAGTTTTTGATGGTGGTTTCCTTAATGGGGGTGAGATATGGATGTCTAGGGTGATTAGCTTGTGGTCGGATCTGACCAGCGAGGAGTTGACCTCTGGCGTGAAACACCGGTTACCCATATTGGTTATGACCAGGTCCAGGATATTGCTGCCCCTGGTGGGGGTGTGGACAACCTGATCCAAGGCATTGGAATTTATGAATTCCAGAAAATGTTGAGCGAGTGAGTTGGTACATGAGTAGTTTTCCCAGTTGATGGCAGGGTAGTTGAAATTGCCCACAAATAAGGTATTAGGTTGTACCTTAATATTTTTCAGTATCTTAAGAAATGAAGAGTGGGAATCCTGGGGCATGGTGGGGGATCTGTAACAAGCTACAACCTGGATTGCAGTCTTGCCCAGTGTTAGTTGCACTTGGATAATTTCGGATGCATTATGTTGAGGAACTAGCCTGGAAGTGTGGATATCCTTAATGAATATGGACACGCCTCCGCCTTTAGTGTTTCGGTCCAGGTTAGGTGGCTGAAAGGTGTGGTATGAATTATAGCCTGGTAATGCAGGGGTGCTCTCTGGAGCCTTGAACGAGGTCTCTGTCACTGCACAGATGCCTATATTCTTCATTTTAAGGAGTGCCCACACTGATTTTGTGGGCTGTGTCATTTGGGTAGTGTTGGGGGGAGGTGGTTGTCTGCGTTTCATCTTGGAAGGTCTCTGTTGCTTGGGCAGATTTTTGAGAGCCTCTGTGAATGTGGGTGTGTGCTTTGTGTGGGTTTTGAAGGACTGTGTGTTGTGTGGTGTGGTGCAGGTGTTAACCTTCTCTTGACTGTCTAGTCCAGTCTTGGCTAAAGAGAGAGCTTGGTTTCCAGTTTGTCTGTATAAGTGCATCTCTCACAGGTTGTAGTGTTGGGTGGTAGGAGGAGAGGGACATCTGGAAATACTGTGGGTGTACCTGTCATCCTCCCAACGTATGTCCCCCACTGGTGCTAGTGGTGAGGATTTAGGCTTCTTGATTACTTGATTACTGTGCCAGAGTAGGGGCATCACAGTCTCCACCAAAATATTTATCTTCTGACAAATCCCAGCACTGGGATCTGAAAAGACAGTGTGTTGGGGCTGGGACCAAAAAGACTTCAGACAGCAACGTATCTTTCTTATGTCTTGCCAGGGGTATCAGGAAATTCATGGAAGCAAGGGGATCCCAAATTCTGAGGTATTCCTTCACAGTGACAAAAGTCTGAGTAGGAACATCCTAGAAACAGTTCTAGATATAAATCTATTATTTTTTGTTGGTGTGGAAGAAAAGCTCTTTGAACTGTGATGTCTAGCTGACATCTCAGAATCACACTCCTGTGAGAAGAGGTCAAGAATGACTTTTGAATATTCTTTTGGATTCCCAGCTAGTATACGAGAGCTCTCACCCAAAACAGAGATTTCCGACACTTGGAAAAAGTCTGCAAAGATAAGAAAGTCATCTAAATATGAATAAATGTGGGTACCCTGAAGCCTGCAATGAGCTATAACTGGAGCTAGACACTTTGTGAACATACTTGGTACAGCTGATAGCCCAGAGGGTAAGACAGAGAACTGATAATGTGATACAGACATACAACATCTTAAGAAACATATGACGTCTGGATGAAAAGGAATATGGTGAGCTGCAATTTTTAAATCTAATGTTACAAAGAAAACTTGAATGAGGAAAAAGAGGTAACAGGTTGTGAAGTGGAAGTGGCATTATTTTGTATTTGGGCAATATCACAAACAGGTTTGGGAAAGAAAGATCCGGAACTGGTCTGCAAGCATTTTCTTTCTTTTGCATTAAAAACATCCATGAATAAAACCTTTTTCCCCACTTGGGAAGGGGGAAGTTGTTCTATCACAACCTGAGACAGCATATGATGAAGGGTAGGTAGAAACAAAGAGTTTGGTCTTGAGGATGAAGAATTATCCCCTTGAAAGGAGGCATTTCCTCTCACTGCTGCCTGTTACCTTGGTGAATTATCTTCAGGAGCCATTTGTCTGAAACTTTCTGTTGCCAAAGAAAAGTGGAAATCCAGATTTTCTGTAAGAAAAAAGGGCTATCAGGGTGGGATGGAAAAACAGTCTCTTAAATAATCATTCTGACTTGCCGGACTATCCTTGGTTCTGGGAGATTCCAGAATTCTTCTTGGATCCCCTTTGCCATTTCTTCTTAAATGTATGTTTACCTGAATTTTGTTGTTTGTTTATTTTGTTGCTTACCAAAACTGGATAAGAAGTTAGAGAATCTCTTGGAAAACTTTGAAAAGGAGGGTTGAAAATTCTGAGAGATTCCCTGTATCAGCTTACCCCTTTCATTAAACTTTTTGATCACCTCTGTAGCCCAGAAAACTAAATCTCTGCCCAAAGGAGAATTTAAAATCTCATATTGAATATAATCTGCGAGGTTCTAAGAATGCAACCATGGAAGCTTTCTCAAAACAGTACTAGTGACCATAGCCCTTGAAGTATCAAAGGATTCATACACACACTATAAACAATGTGTAGTGACTTAGAAGAAATCAAATTATTTAAAACAGCAAAATATTCCTCATACTTTCACACGTAGTCAAAACAAACCTTAACATACAAACCTATCAATTCAAACTTCTGAAAATTAAAGTTGCAGAAGCATACACCCCCCCATACTTATCAGTAATCTTTCCCTCATTATCAGACGAGTATGATTGGAATTAACTGTTTAGCAGCAGAAGGATTAATTAAAGTTTTATAGCTACTGGAGCTGCTTTGGGAAGAGTGTATAAATACTTAAGACTGAGGAGCTTTATACATCCTGTCTGTCTTTTAGGGGCAGCTAGCTGTCAGGAAAACTATACAAACATCCTACAAAGCTGATAGAACTGGGGGAATGAGTATATCTTCTGAAAATTCCTTCTATAACAGCTCACAGTATTTTCTTAGTGACTTGAAAAACCTCAGTGTTCTCTCGCTGAAAACACTGGCACCTTTGAGAAACAGTATCACTGAAACAGCACCCCCATTCAGGGAGAGTGTCAAACTGAATTCTCCTGAGTCTGAATCTGTAATCTGAGGAGAAAACAATGCATCTGACCCCCTTCATCTTCTGTCTAGATTCAGAATCTTGAATCTCTTCAGGAATGGAGGCATCTCTTTCTTTTTACCAGAAATTACTTTACAAGAAGGATCAACCGCCTGAATTAAACCCTGAGTCAGAGCCAGTAAATTACTCCTGAATAAGGAAATTTGAAAAGGAGTAGATACATGCTTAGTTTCTGGTTTCTTTTTGACAGGAAAAATGGAGCCAACAGTGTTTATTAATGGCAGCTTTCCCAGGAATTGGCAAAACATTCTGACAAAACAGGAACGCCTTTCCTGTTCCCTCTCCCAGGACCGACAAGAGTAGCTTTCTCTTGCCCACTGAGGGGACCCCAACAGCCAGAGGGCATGTCTAACCCCCAGTTTATTATGATCATAGGTGCTAAACCAGAGGGATCTGGGGTAAAAGATGAGAGCATTAAGGTACAACTAACGACCACAGCAGAGTCATCCACCTACAGCTGAGGCAAATTGTTAGCCTGCTATGACAGCAAAGGTGGTTTGCTTAACTTTTTTTCTTTTTGTATCTGGAAGAAGGACCGACTGTGGGACTAACAGATTGTTTTATGGTCAATCCAAAAATGGTGCATCTTTTAAGTCACTTTTTCATAGTCAAGCACAGTAAAACACTTTTTAAAATGCTTTGTCAGCCCATGAAGTGAAAAACACAATTTCCCCCGAGAAAACCAGGTTGTCAGTTACTTTAAAACAACTTTTAACCTGACAGGAAAAAAGAGCTCTCATGTTTTAAAAGTACAGTACAGTCTTGTGACAGTCCATTAAAACACAAACTCCTAGCTTTAAAATACCTTTCCTGAAGAGGAAAGTATTGGGTCTATATTACAAGAACAAAACTTTAGTTAATCGAATAACTAAAGATCACTCTTGTAATATCGAAACCTAAAAATGTCAAACAGCTGATTTAACTCAGGGAAACACTTCCCTTGGCCGCATTAAAAAAAAAAACTTTAAATCCCAATTCAAGTGAGGGGGGGCTTTGCCCCCCCCCAATTAAATATGCCAACTCAGAGATCGCTCCAAATTGGAGAAAAGGGCATAATCCCCATGACGGCCAAGGGAAGTGTTTCTCCTGGGTTAAATCGGCCGTTCGACATTTTTAGGTTTTGATATTACAAGATCCATCTTTAGTTCGATTAAAGTTTCGATCTTGTAATACAGACCCAAAGTATTAATAATAAACAAAAAATATTGAATGGAAGATTTTTCCCCAAAGGGAACTTATCTGCTCAACCAAGGAACAGCACAAGCCAACCATCGATACTTGAAAACCTCAGAGGAGAGTAGTCTTCAGCGCAGTAAAACTCTGAAGGGCTTGGTGCCCAGAGTTGTCTGTCAGCTCAGCTTGAACTGCCTGACAGTTTGGGCATGTGGAAGGTGACCTGAAGCTTTGGAACCTGGCTGTCTGTCGTATCCTTGGTAGGATGTAACCTATACAGCTAAGGTTACTTCAGCAGTGATCAATATGATGAACATCAGTTATTCCACAATTTCCTTAACTCACACTCACTGTTGATGCTTTTGCCATCATTGCGTATACCAGTTATTATTTATTTATTTTTTTTTACACAAAGATAAAAAAATTAAGCCCTCTCATAATCCTTCCCCTGGCTTTATCAAATGTTTGTTGGTCCTCCCTCTCCATTCTTATTTGGAGGAAATTTGTGGTGTTTGTCTGGGTTCTATCCTGTTCATAGGAAAGTACGAGGCTATCTGCCCTTGCAGGCCATTTTAAGCCTTGCCAGTTTTCCCTTTTCTGCAAGAATTAACTTATCCCATTTAGTTAGGGATTGGACTTATCCATCCCATGGTCGATAATTATATATCACCCCAAAGGAGAACAACCAGGCACATACCATAGATAATTTGAGGGGACGCATGCATGGAATAAAGCATTTAGGAGCTGCCTCTGTCCTTTAGTAGCACAGGGGACAGTCCTAGGGTAGATTTTCTGTTTTGTCTTCCATACATCCAAGTTGCACTTGAATATGATCAGGAATGAACTTTGTTTTATGTGCATGGGGTGTCTGTTCCAGAGCAGTGGTATCCTCTGAGAGATATCTGTCCATCTGAAGAGTTCTGCTAATGTTGCATTAGAGGTTTAGGTCCTTACAAGGAATAGTTCTGATGCCATTTAACTTGCTGATGTGGAGTAAATCCATTAGAATTGTGTTGGAGGATGCTTTACATGTCAGACAGTCACCTTTTAGCAATTCTGTAGGATACAGAGTATTGTGACAGGACTTTGAGTTGGTTGATATAGGACATATTGTTTAGGTCTTGTATTTTTCTAGTAAGGTATTTCTGTGGGTGTTCCAGTTGTTGCATGTCTGGATAGGTACATGCCAATTGGGGCATGATATTTAATGACTGACCTAATGAAAGCTGAGCAATGACATCCCTTGATCTAGACACAATCCCTTTGTTTATCAGCTATGCACAATAGAAAAACTTTCTTAAGACAATGGACACGTTAGTCAAAAGTTAGATCACTGTCCACATAAGTTCCCACATCCCAAACAACTGGGTCAACTCTCAGGGGCGTACTGTCAATGTGGTAGTTCCCTGTGGTAAATTACTTCACAAAGGGTGCAATAATGCATTTTTGGAATTTAGTTTCAGTCCATGACTTTGACACCAGATATTTAACTGCGAAAAAACATAATTTGGGGATTCAATGACTGCTCCTACTTTGCAGTCATCCACAAACTTAGTTGACTTTTAACACAGAAAAGTAGATGCCAAACAGGAGAGGTCCCAGCACAGAACTCTGGGGGACTTCACTAATGACTGGTCTCTTTGTGGAGGCAAATTCCCCTATTTTTATTTCCTGCATCTTATCTGTGAGCCAGTTGGCAATACAATGGGTGACATAAGGGTTTATTCCCAGTTTATTTATCTTTTCAACTATGAGTGGGGAATAGTGTCAAAAGCTTTGACCAGGTCAAGGTATGTGGTGTGTACTGTTTTGGCTTCATCCATTACTTTAGTGACCTTTTCAAAAAAATCCATCAGGGTGACTAAGCATGATCTACCCTTGATGAATCCAAATTGAGATGGGTCCTGTGTTTGTACGTTCCCTATGTCCTGATTGATTAGTTCCACGATAAATAAGTCTTTCCATGGCTTTGCATATGAGGTTGGTCACATATAGGTCAGTAATTATCTGAGTCTGTGGAAGGTCCCTCCTTATGCAGAGGAATGACTGTAACTGTTCTCCCTTCACTTGCTTTTTCTGCTCTTCTCTTCGAGGATGTACACAATTAAATCTCCTGTTATTCCTTTACAGTCCGTACAGCAGCAACATTGCTGGTGTTTTTCTTCAAACCACCTGCTGCCTAGTTCAGATTTTTAGAAGACATGGACACTAAAATTGGACTTAGGGTCACTAACCTATAATACAAAACAATGCTTACTCTAATGCATTAAAAACATTACTGATCTAAAATAAATGTTACTGTAAAGTTGTTCCACCATTTTTTGTTCTTTGTTAACACCATATCATAAACAGAACAAAGCTGATGAGCTCAACCAGTCAAACTTTCAGTACAATATACAGCCTGAAGCCTTGTGGAAGCAGACCTCATATAGTGTTCTGAGGAATTATGCTAAAGCAATAAACTAAATGACTAAAACACAAAAGTTAAAAAAAAAAAAGAAAAGAAAATAATTATAGCAGTACTATTTTTATGGGATGGAAAACTCTCTGGAAGGCACAATGGGGAGTAGCATGTGAAACATCAGAAGAAAGTGAATGAAATATATTCAGAACTGACTTTGACAACAGATACTGTAGAATCATGCTGCCAAAACAAGTATAATCCATAACTTCTCTCACTGTGGGTGGCTCAACAGGTGATCACGCCTTGATGATGGAGGGTTATTTTACTACACCAGGTGCTTGGAATCATTTTCTAATACTGACACTACAGTGCAGCAAAAAAGGGGCACTGCATTCCTCAGTGTGCCAACATTTGGATACAACATTAAACAAGGTTCCATCTGCCTGAGCTGGTTGTAGTTCAGGTGAATGTAAATAAGCCTATGGCACTCGATGAAGAAAGAGTGGATGAATTTCCCTGGTGCCCTGGCTAAATTTCACCTAATCAACATAAATACCACCTTGGTTTTCCCCCTTAAAATGGGCTACAAGCCTGCAAGAACTATCCCAGTCAACAAAATGTACATAAAAAACTATATTCAAAACAATTCATGCTGATTTATGTTTCTGGGAATGCAGGAAATGAAAATCTTGCAAGATTCCAGAAGAATGGCTACAAACGAAGCTGTGTCAATCTTTCAAGGATGGCTTCTGTGGTCTTTCTAGTAAGTAAATTATAAACTGGCATTCATTTATTTACTTTTTGCTGGCTAGGGTTGTCCTATTAGGTCTACTGTTAATGGTGGCTGGAACTTGTATTTATAAAGATGGAGGGATTTTTTTCTTGGACACTACCAAAAGTTGAATTGTTGATAGAGAGAGACAAAGCAGACACCAGAACTATTTACAAGGTATCTGTATATACTGTTACATAGCTGCAGAGGAATGGATATGAATGATCTAATCAAATTACAAGCAGATTAAGGTAAAGGAATTTATAATCTATTCTAAAGTACAAAATACTCTTCTTGTTTATATAGTAAACTGCAAATATATACAATGAGATAATCTGTCTGATGGTTTAACACGCATTAGAAATGCAGCCCATATCAGGTCCAATAATGCAGAGGAAGGACATCCATTTGACCCACCACTGACCCTCAGTGTTGGACTGACTCAAACTATTGGTAAGAGCAACTGGGGGAAACAGGATGAAGTGGCTACCTGCTAGCTCTCTTATGTCAGGGGAGGGTCTGGGGAAGCCCGATGCCTGGACAATCTCTGGTGAGAACAGGAGCCTCACAAGTCATCCAATTAGATTACAGGGAGGTGGCAATGATGTCACTGACGACATTAAATTCACAACTCCCTAAATTATGGACTTTGACCAGCAACCACTGGCTCACTGAACACAACTCCCTGACAGATTATCCACTCCCCAGGACTACAAATGAGTTACCACTGAAGCTGACTTCCCAGGGAATCCAGGGACTTATCCGGCTAAGGGATACTCCAGCAATACCTGAAAAGAAGAATCAGGGAATATGAAGGGCTGGCAGGTGTGAAAGCTGAGACAATAACAGTGTTGTATGGTGGTGGGATGGGAGCAGTTTAAATATAGATCTTATCAGTTTATTTTCAAAAACCAATGTCACAATTTAAAACATGTTCTCATGTGGTCTTTGTCAATTGTGCCAATCACTAGGCAGTTCTTTATTTCCATTCTCACATGCTTGTAAGGCAGACATAATCCAGTATGGGACATGTCCTTTCATCATGAACTTGTCAGCTCAGAGTTGCAGTCTTTCTTTTGAAAGAGTCCTTGCTCATGTCAGCATAAGATTTGTACAACACATTAAGCAATATTTTCAGGGATTCTGCCTAGCTGCAATCAAGTTTTAAAGCACTTCTATATTTCAAAACTAGAATATATTTGAAGAGACAGATGCACACAGAGAATAATGAAATATTCAAAATGTGGAACATTTCCCCCTCAAATTTCTTTACAGATCACCTGCTTCATCGGGTTTTACAATACGTCTGGGTAGTCTGATATTTTCTTGTAATATGCACCCTTTTGGGCTTTACTGCTTGCTCGCTTGGAAACTAATCTTTAATTGCAGATTCGCAAAACCAAAAAAAGTATATGTCATATCAAATCTCTGTTGTCATATTCCATCTTGTTTTTCCACATGCTAAGATGCACTTGTTAGATATCAAATCTTGTAAATTAATTCTGCTGTCAGAATCTTGAAACAACTGTATCAGTGTGGTGAGTATAGGCAAAAATAATACACAACAGCTATAATCATGGGATGGGTATTAGGTGAAGAGTTTATCCCACCAGGTTGCATGCAAGTTTTGATTTTGTGCAATACCTTTATAATCTGTCCAGTAGTTTAATTGCAACAGCTCAGTATTCATGGGAATGACAGGAAGTTCAATGCTACTGACTCTTCTGACCATTACACATTGCTAATTCCCACTCAAAACTGTACCTCCCATCTCCAGGAGGACCAGGCCAGTCATGTTTAGGGTGAATTTATGCCTACCCATACAATTTCTTTCAAGTGGTACCTGGATAATTGGATCACACTGCTTTATCTGCAGGAAGAATCTATACCAGAGGTGAGGGAGATGCTTTGTAATGAATCTGTCTCACTGCCTTGTTTTAATGATCTCTGGAAGTAGGTATAGATTCCTTGTTTTGGGTATTTGTGGGACTGTTTTGATTTGTGATGGTACAAGAGATCCTGGACTGCAGGTTCTCCTGATTGCTCAGAGGGCAAGTCAAAGGAAAGGTGTCCCTTGAGAAATCTGTAACACACAGAAAAGAGGGTCAGTTTTTCTAGTTTCTTCTGAAAGCTTAGGGAGTTTAAGTTTATGACAGACTGTTTAAGCCTGTGTCTTAGGAACCTCTGCGGTCTTTCCAACTGTTAGATATGTCTGGTGAGATTCATGCTAAAGGGATCACTGTATTTTTTATAACTGGTCTGATCAGTGCCGAATACAAGGAGACAATAACCTCTTTAGATCCAGATGATATTCCCTTGGTGATCAGCTATACCAAGTAAAAGGATTTCCTGACAACAACTGCTACATGATGGTCAAAGGATGTAATTATCAATCCAGTTTCCCAGGTCTCTAAATTCATTTTCATTTTGGAAGTATAGTTAATGCTATACTGTATGTAGGGGGATGGTTTGTCAGACAAATGCAACAATGTTGCATTTTTTAGCATTTAATTTAAGCTGATGTTCAATACACTAGGTATAAATAAGTTCCTGCTGGATGGCGTCTTGTGTTAGGTGGATTTGACAACTGTTCCCAGTTTGCACTCATTGGCAAAATTGGAGAGACACAGGTCTTGGTTTTCAGACTGTAGGTCAGAGAATACAAAAAAGCACTATCAGCAGCACTGATCCCTGTGGGACATCTCTGGTCACCTTCATGTTCTCTGACATTGCCTTTACCACCACATCATGTGGATTCTGTCTTTTATACAAGTTGATATCCAGTAGCTGGCGCAGAGAATGAAGGCTGTCATCTGTAGTTACTGTGGTACAGGGTTTGATTCCATCAGCCCTTGCCTACTGTGTGACTTTCAGCAAGTCACTTAATCATACAGTGCGGGAAGCAAATGGATATTTATGGTAACCTCCTCAATGGTCCCCTGGACTGCAAGCCTAGTAACTACCTAGAGGTTCATAGGTGTGTATTAGGCTAATGGCCCTGGAGCCTTTACAAGCCTAGCCCATAGGATTACCCTGGCATCATGCCACCCGACTTTAGTTCCCAGTGCCTCTGTCGAGTAAAGCCACTGGAGTGATCCCTGGGGTGAATTTTCTATTTCCCATCCACTCATCAAGATTTCCTCTTGAAGAGGGCCAGAGAGGTGCTCTGCTTGACATGTATGGGAAGTCTATTCCATAGCATGGGCAGTCTCTGGGTTATGAACCTGTCCCTCCACCATGTTCTGTTGATTGTGGTAATGAGGTTGAGGTCTCTGGAGCGTGTGGTGTGGAGGGATTGGAATTTCTTTAGATGTAGCATTTCTAACAGAGCTGGGTCAGACATGGCTTTGTAAGTCAAGCAGAGATCGCCTCTAAGTAGGCAATATGAGACAGAGAATAGGATTGTTTTGTCTGTCCATATAGGACAAATGTGGATTGTCTTTGTGAGGTATTTTTGTGGCCTCTCCAGGTGTTGCAGGTGTTTAGCGAGCTAAATGCCAAATGGGACATTGTACTCAATGAACTGGCCTAATGAGGGAAGCATAGAGGGAGACAATGCTCTTTCTTCCTGGATGCAAAACCCTTAGTAATGATATGTGCCACATAGGACTTTCTGACCACAGTGGCAATGTGGTGGTCAAAAGAGAGGTTGCTTTCAACCTCTGTTCCCAGATCTCTTATAACACCTTCTGTGTTCAGTGGGCTACCACTGATGTGGTAATTCATGGGAACCAGGTTTTTCCAAAAGGGGATGATGACACTTTTTAGCATTAAGCTTAAAGCCATGGTTCTGACACCAGTCGTTGGTCTCAGTGAGGCCTTTCTGTACGATGTCAACATCACTTGGGGAGTTCGTGTTAGCCTGGACTTCAGAGAAGTAGATACCAAACAGGAGAGGACTCAGGACCAAAATGTGGGACTCCACTCGACTGGCCGGCAGTCTGACTTGGAGTCAGCTATTTTCACACTGTGGGTTCTACCTGTGAGTCAGTTTGCAACCCATCTAGTGATATAGGGGTTGATGCCTAGCTTAGTGAGTTTTTCTATGATTCCTGAGTGGGGAATGGTATCAAAAGCCTTGGCCAGATCAATGTAGGCTGTATGATCCACCTTGCCTTCATCCACAGCTCTGGTGACTGACTCAACGAAGTTGACCAAGTTGAGCAAGCATGATCTACCCATCACAAAACCAAACTGTGTGAGATCCAGAGTTTGGAGATTCCCTATATCCTTGTTTATTAGGTCCATGATGATGTGTTCCATAGCTTTGCATATCAGACTCATCAGGATAATGGGGCGACAGTTCCCAGGGTCTGTAGTCGCTCCTCCTTTTTGGAGAGGGATGACTGTAGCAGTGTGCCATTCGGTATGAATAAAGCCTGAGGTGAGGCTGTGCCTGAACAGGGCACACAGATGAGGTGCCATTTCACTTTGTAGTTCATGTAGAACACAGCCAGGGATATTGTCAGGTCCCATAAAAGCTATATTCTTGGCCTTGGACGGTGCTGTTTTAACCTGTGCAGCAGTAATACTGGGTGCCTGGCAATCTACTGGTATTGTGACTGATCCTTTGGAGGGGGAAGGGATAAAGTTAACACTGAATGTCAGCCAGTATATTGGCAATATCTGTTGGCTCGGTATAGGAGGTACCATTATGCAGTAGCTCAGAGCAAATCAAAGTATTGCCATGGAGACTCTTTACATAACTATAGAAGGCCTTGTGGTTGTCTTTACTATCTGCTGAAATTCTGTTTTCATAGCTAGCTTTAGAGGATTTGATGAGGGATCTCAACTTTTTGTTGAGGCTGATAAAGGAGTTTTTCCAGTCTTGGGAATTCACTTTATTCTGCATCAGTTTCTTCCTTCTGTTGTAAAGTTTGTTTATGGCAGGGGACCACCAGATTGGCTTCTTTTTTTGGAGAAGAGCGTCTTGGTTCTATTGGGTATGGCAAGATCCACGCATTTGTGTACATGTTCATACAGTGCACTGATGTATGACTTGGCAGTCATGCAACCATTTTCCATTTGCATGGGTGCCGTGAAGTTAACCACCTCTGTTTTTAGGAGCCCAAAGTTAGCTGTGGAGAAGTTTTTCATGGTGGTTACCTTTGAGGGGGGTGAGGTGGAAGGGATGTGGATTTCCAAGGTGATTAGTATGTGCTCAGATCTAACCAGGGAGGAGTTGACTACTGATGTAGAGCAACGGTAACCCATGTTAATATTGACCAGGCCAAGGATGTTGCTACTTCTAGTGGGGGTAAGAATGAGCTGGTCCAGGGCATTTGAATTTAATGAATTCCAGGAAACGTTGGGCAAGTGTATTGGTACATGAGTAGTTTTCCCACTTAATGGATTGGTAGTTGAAGCTGCCCAGTATGAGAGTGTTAGGTTGGACCCTAATATTCTCTAGGGTGCTTAGGAACGTGGAGTGTGAGTCTTGGGACATGGTTGGAGACCTAAAGTAGACTACGACCTGAATCACTGTCTTACCAAATGTTAGCTGCACCTGAAGTATCTCAGGTGGGGTATGTTGGGCTACCATTCTGGAGGTGTGCACATCCTTTACAAATATGGAAACACCACTTCCTTTGGAGCTTTGGTCCAAGTTCTGGGGCCAAAAGGTGTGGAATAAGTTATAGCCTGGTAGTGCAGGGGTGCTTTCTGCTGTCTTGAACCAGGTCTCTGTTATGGCAAAAATGTCGACATTCTCCATTTTAAGGAGTGCTTCAAGTGAGTGCATTTTGAGATTTAAACTTGAGCATTTTACAGTATAGGGATAGATTTGTAATGTATTTAGTTTAGTAATTATGCTAGCATATGGGGTATGGTATCAAATACCTCTTTATGACAAATCATATGAACAAAAACAAAACTTTAAATGCCGAAGTAATTTGTAAACCGTCTTTCTAATGCTAAAAAAATACTAGTAGAATGTCATTTTTTATAAACCAAGTTTAACTTTTTTTTTTAAGACAAATGTGTTAAAATTCCATTTTCAAACATAACCTACCTGCTTTTCAGAATATATGGCACATATTTTTCAAAGTATGTAATCTATTATTACCTAATCTCACATTCATACTACTCAGCATTTAGACCAAGCATTCTCAAGGTAATAGTTACTTCCGCGGTGGTGCAGTGGTAGCGTTGTTGCCTCACAGCAAGAGGTTCTCCCGTTCGATTCTCGGCTGGAATGTGGGGAGTGCCTTCTGTGTGGAGTCTGCATGTCCTCCCAGCGGTTGGGTGGGCGTTCGAAAGACACGCGTAAATGGGCGTGCCTTCGTTGAAGGTTGAATGTCGAGCTGGCACCTCATTGTTTGTGAAAATCTGCTGCCAATCATTAGCGGACTGGAGTTTCGCTGTGGCGACCCCTAACCGGGAAAAGCCGAAAGACAACAACATTCCCAAGGTAATAGATCCAATAACAATGTATGTACCCCTAAACAGGTGTAACTTTATGAAGAAAACCATTAAGTCTAGGCAAAACAAGGCTTAATTTATGCCTAAATGCATGTCAGGTCTTTTAATAATACATGTGTTTTTATTTCTTAGTTATGTGTACCAGTTTTTCATCATTTCACCTCAAGAGGATCTGATGCTATCTAAAACCTATTATTCTGAAACACAAAATACCTGACTGCAACTGTATCCCACATGATGCATTTTTGTTGTCCTTTATTTTAAAGAAAGTGATAAAATGTGCAAGGCAATCTTGTAAATCAAGCCACAGTAGATGCAGGTAACAATATTTTTATCCAATTGAAATTTTTGGGAAATACCCATGCATATTGATTACCACTTTTTATAAGAGGGAGGTTTCCATGACCCATTTACCACAAGTGTTTTCTTGGTTATAATCAAAACTATAGTGTACATAGGTGTAATCTACTTAAAAGGGTATTATCAAATACTAATGAATATAGGTAACTATTATGTTAAATGAACCAAAGCAACTCACTAAAACTGTGAAAAACGCTGGTATTGTCAACAAAAAAGGATGGTATGTAGAAAAAATAATCCACTTCATATAAAGTTGGCAACTTGCTCAAGAATTCATTAACCAACGTAGCGCACTCGTATTAAACCACTTTAATGAACAAAACAAATAAACGTGAAACGCTGCAAGCGTTTTTCGTTCTGTAAATAACAGAACTTCTTCAGACAACAGCCAGTACAAATGCAATTGGTCAATAAATAAACTTTTCAAATTCATAGGTAACTATTATCACAAGAGGAAAGGCTTCTATAAAGATTCCCACGACTTCTATGTTGCTGGAACCTTTTATAAAACAATTTATTTTCCTTTAGGTTGTTCTGCAAACATATTGAATGATTTTCTGACACAAAGTTTAAATTACATTTTTTGGTTAACATAGTTAAACATAATCCTTTACCTGGCCATTATTACAAACACACAAAATGGTTTTCATTTTTTAATGTTATAGCAGTACTATTTCTTTAAGTCTCAACTTAGCCAAATTATCAGGAATATAATGTTTTTAAGCTATCAGATCATGTGAAACATAAATCTTATTGATCTGAGAAATCTATTATATCATAGCTACACAAATGGGCTTGAAAATGTACTTGGATATTTTTACTTACTCCATTTACTGTTTTAACCACCTCATGTACCACTGTGTTAACACAATGTACTTACTCATACTCAATGAAAAGATGTGCCTTAATTTACAAAACTACTAGAGCCAGTAATATTTTACAAAGTTACTTGTCTTGGGACCCCCCCCCCAGTTAGAATGCCATGCAAATTTCCAGTATATTACAGGCATACAATTTATAAATTAATTATTCTGCTTACTGATTTAGCAAATACAGCAGAAATGAGGATACTATACTACTGAATGTGTTCAACATCAGTTCTGATTTTCAAAGTTAGTAAACCTGGACTTTTCTTGCCAATGACTATATCCTGTGACGTCTGCAAGATTCAAAAGCCATAACATTAACAAAAAACTTGTGTATGACATTTCTGTAATCACACAGCTAAAATAGTCTCGATAATCATCATTAGCAAGAGACTGTATGTCAATTGATGTCAGATCTGTATTAATCAGTCGGAAAATATTCAATGAATCTATCAGGCTATAATGCTTCAGATGTCCACTTTAAATGAAGAGCCAATTCTCTACATAAAGTGTTTTTTTTTTAACCAATGACTTGTGTGTGTGTGTGTGTGTGTGTGTGTGTGTGTGTGTGTGTGTGTGTGTGTGTAAAACTGCTGAATAAACTTTTACCCTCTCAGTCACTGTATCTTTTCTCTTGTGTGAAGTTATTCTTAGAAATTTATTTTATGTATTGCACTCTGTTTTAAATATACAACATTCAGTACCTTTCAAGAACCACAAAATGTGACTATTAATTCTGAGTATTACAGGAAAAACAGTCTTAAAATGGATACATTATACCTCAATATGACATGTTCAGCTGTTTTACACATTTTATATGCAAAGAAATAGAATTTCCAGTTTGTAACACTTAATACAGTTTCTGTATATAATGCAAACAGTTAAACCTCTTAGAAGACTGATCTTGCAATCTATCTACACACAATTAAACATATCTTTAAAAAATATCCTTGTTGAATTACTATAGCACAGCATTGTTGTTGTGCTGCCAGTACGCCAAACTTGGTCTTAAAAATTACCTTGAATTTCAATGTGGTATATGCATATGTTAGGATAATAAAAATAAAATTACTTAAAATATTACATTAATATCTTCCAACCAACATTTATCATGAAGTAGTATTCTGTTTAAATCAGTTTGGGGGGTGGGCTCATATATCACCTCATATACCTTTAAATTACTAAGATATTTACTCATAGTTGTTGTCAAAGAAGCCCAATAACACATTTTTCTTTGAAATACTAAAAAAGTTGAAATAAACACTAGTCCCTGAAGAATGTTTGCTAGCAACCCATCAACATAGTGCAAGTAGCAAACAAAGTCTCTGGTTTTAACAGTCCAAGTTTCATAAATTGATATAAAAACAACAGTTTCAATTTCTTAAATGTACTTACTAGCTTAACTTAAGCCTGTTTATGATTTACAGAGAAAAACTATTTTCACTTGTTGATTATACATCTTAAGTATGCATACCATAGTCTCTCAGATAATCAGTTTTATATTGTGTTTTCTGGTGTCAGCGAGATAGCTTGGAGAAATTTTTTTCTAAAAGCATTCAAGTGTTTTCCCTGCTGAGAGAGGTATAAAGATATGATAAAGCCAGACAGCACTTAATAGAACCACATCCTATACCATGCGAACCACATCCTATACCATGCGTCTTAGCATGAACAACCTTTCTTTTAGGTTAGCTCTAGTCTGTGTGTGTGTCTGTCAGTCTGGAACATTTTTTTCCTGTTAGGAGGATAAACTAGTAGGAGGGTAAAACTGCATCATTTGAAGATGTGCATAGTTTTGTGTGTTTATTATCAAGTTAATAGGTTTTACGAGGTGTATTAGGTATGTGTATTTTTGTTTGTGGGTTTTCAATAAAACAAAAGTTTCTATAAGATGTAGCATAGGCTCAAATGGAAATGACAAACTGTATAAAAGATTACATGTAACACAATATATCTTTAAACATTATTGGTCTCACAGATAAATACAAAAAGAAAGTAGTGAACTATACTAAAAATGTAGAGCAGTGTGCAAATAGTTATGCTACAGGAGACTTACTTGGAAAGCAGTGAACATGGGAATTTGATAAAGAAAAGTTTTCAGGATGGTTATTCAGCAGAATACATGGGGCAAAAGAAGAGAGGAATTCTTATACTAATTGCAATATGCACTCCAGTAGTAATAGAAGAGGATACAAAAGACAATAATGGTAGATTTGTAGTACTAAGTGGCTACTAGCAAGGGAGGAGGATTACACTGGCATGTATTTATATTCCACTGAAAATTGCTATAATGGAGCTTAAGAAAATTCTGGAAGAAATAATAGTCTTTCAGCAAGGAATATTACTTATAGGTGGGGACTGGAATTTGATTTGTAGCAGTGAAGATGTGTCTGGATGGCCCAGAAGGGAAAGTATAACACAGGAGGATAGGTTATTTAAAGAAAGTTATGAAAATATTTGGCATGGAAGATGTGAATTCAGTACCATTTGTTTGGAGTTAATTTACATATTATTCCCCAAGATTCAAAAACTGGGCTAGGCTAGAGAGAATTTACACTTCACAGGAACATGTGCATTTAATTAAATGTCTTGATATGCACCCAATAACTATTTCAGATCATATGTCAATAATAACGAACAAAAACATGAGGTAATGAAATAAAAAGAGACACTGGCGCTTTCCCACCTATCTGTTGAAAAGAGAGGAATTTAAGCAATGGGTAGTGGAAATTATTCGGGATTTATTACAGAATATAGAAATTTCCTCTGAAAATATAGCTAGAGAGTGGGACAAGATAATACTGGAGTTTAAAAATAGGGTGGAAATAAAAGAAAGGAAGACATGGTTAAGAAGTAACAAGAATTATTTAGAGGGACTGAAACATTTTTAATTATTGCAAAATAGGGGGAATCTCATACAACAAGAAGAGGAGCAACTGCAGAATGCTAAACAGAAAATAAGGGAATACCTTGATAATATGCCTGAGTTTAGAAAGACTTCACTTAAGCAACTGCTTTTTGATAACTCTAGAACACAAACATTTATCACGACTCAGGCAACAGAAAGTAGAAAGGGCCATCACCAAGCTTAGGGAGCCTATAACAAAGAAGATAAGGGATCCTGTAGAAGTATTAGAACTATTTTGGAAATTCTATGGAAGTCTGTATAATGCAGAGAAACAAGGAAATTAAGAAAAGGTACACATTTTAAATGTTTATAGAAGAATTAAGAGTGGTTCTGAATCTTTCTAAGAAACAGGTACGCTCATAAAATTTATGACGTTTCACGTTGTTCTGTGGAGAAATTTATTAACTTGTCACTGCAACACCATACCTCATTAACTTTATTTTTTCTTGCAGTACATGAATACTTAAAGTACAGGGGAATCCTAAGTGAAAAACCTGCTCTGGTAAAGCTTTTAGCTGAATCTAGTACAGAAGCTGTTGTTAAAAAGGGATAATTAGTACGGCATATAAAATACTGCATAATTATAAGAACCAATCAGAGAAGATTAAAAAGACTGGGAACAGAGATTGGATAAGCAATTCACAAGAAAACAATTGGAGGACATATGGTTCCCAAATATTCAACAAACTCAGCCCAAATATTCAACAAACTCAGAAGATTTAGGATTTTTCGTTTGAAAGGGTTTGCGTGGGTATTTTCATTCTCCAGGAATACTCCAAAGAAAGATTTTCTAAGGTAGTTGGCATGTTGGAGGTATGATGGAGAAAAAAAATGGTATCTGGCAACATATGTTTTGGGACCATAATGAGTTGGCAGACTTTAAAAATTCTCTACAGGGAACTCTGTCAGAAATATTGTCAGCAAGTGGGTGTAACAAGGGAAATTTTTTTTTTTTTGAGATGGGTTACAGGATCTGAATTGTCTAGACATAGTAAGGCCTTGTTAAGTTTAGTACTGGTGGTTGCCAAAATAGCATTTACTAGAAAATGGAAATCTAAGTCTAAACTGAAAGTATTTGAATTACTGAATATTGTAACAGAAATAAAAGAACTGTAATAATTAGGATCTTTAAAGAAGGGTAGAAGCAAATTACATAAAAATGGGAATTATGGAACAATAAATGTAGAATAATGTTTTAGAGGATAAGGCGGGAAGTTTGAGAAGGCAGGAATTGATCAATTTATGTAATGTTGGACTAATAATTATACAAAAGAATGTATGTGATGTATAATGTTTGTAACTGGGAACATGTTAATATGGTTTGTTTTCTTTTATATAAATGTATGCTTGACTGTGTCTTAAGTGATAATTCAATGAAGCTGTTTAAAAAAAGAATAGTAAAACATATGAACTATATACACAAGAGTATATACATCCAGACCATGGCAATACATCAGTAACAAAACAAGGGAGGTAGATGGAGGGAAGGGGTGGCTACTGCAGCATTGATCTATTAGAGCATCTACTGTTACGGTAAGTTTACTTACACAACTGTACTATGTTCAATGTTAGAGTGCTGCTGCAGTAGCCTAAGCTAACTGAGTGGATTACCATAATTTAGGAACATATAAGATGAAGGAAAGAGTTCACGAATCCAGGAGCCCCTAGAGAATGGTTCTAGCAAAACTTGTTCTGGACCTGGAAAAGGAATCCAGTTTGTACTGCTTTGTGAAAGTATGTACAGAGAACCATGCTGCTGCCTCTAGAATACCTCAGAATTGAGTACCCAAAGATGGCTTGCATTGTTGGTATACCCAAGCTACATAAATGTATGAATAAACCCCCATTTAGACCAATTATTTCTGGATCCCAGTCTAAAACTTTTAACATTGGGGTAGTAATTGACCATTGGACAAAGCATATTTACAGTCTTCTTCTTCTTCTTCTTTCGGCTTTTTCCCGGTTAGGGGTCGCCACAGCGGATTGCCTTGTCCGCACATTGAATGGCAGTGGAGTTTTACGGTGTCGAGTTGCCAGCCCGGCGCCCAACCTTCCACAGAAGGCACACTCACACGCACACCTAGGGCCAATTTAGAGTGTCCAATCCACCTGCAGCATGTCTTTGGGATGTGGGAGGAAACCGGAGCACCCGGAGGAAACCCACGCGACCACAGGGAGGACATGCAGACTCCGCACAGAAGGCACCCCAGCCGAGGATCGAACCGGGGAACCTCTTGCTGTGAGGCAGCAATGCTAACCACTGCACCACCGTGGCCGCCCTACAAAGCATATTTACAGTAATGTCCCCCATTTGATCAAAGATTCTTGGGACTTTCTAAGTAAATTGACATCAGATATATGGAGAGAGGACATAACCTTCATCACCATTGATGTCAAGGATTTATATTCATGCATTCCCAATACCATTGGACTAGAATATTTTTGCAACAGTTTACGGAAAGTTTCTGGGTTAACTTGGGACAAGATAAATTTAATCGTTGACATGATGAACCTCATCTTAGACCATAACTATATCCAATATCTAGGAGAGTATTTTAAACAAACGAGAGGGATTGCTATGGGTGCCTCTTGTGCACCCATATTTGCTAACATGGTTATGTTAGAGTGGGAACACAATTTTGTATTCACTAGTGAATTTTACAAATATATATCCCTCTACTCCAGATTTTTGGATGATTTATTTATTATATGGAACGGACCCAGTGACATTATACCCCAATTCATTACGTATTTGAATAACACGACTGAATTTTTGAAATTTACTTACCAAACCAGTAATGAAGGGATTCCATATTTAGATACCTTCATCAGAAAAGAAGAAGGTGGTTTTTCATCCAGACTGTATAGGAAGCCAACATTCTCTAATGATTACATCCAATTCGGGAGCAATCATCCCCCCCATATTTTTAAGAATGTTGTGAAGGGGCAGTGTATTCGTGCAGCCCGGATGTCATCCTTATGGAAAGACATGGACAACGAACTGAATCTTATATATAAAATGTTCATGGATCGGGAATATCCCAAAGGAATGCTTGATGATGTAGTTGGCTATGTTAAAAACCAATGGGGTAAAAAATACCCACCTCTATTAGGGGTAGTTAGACCCAAAAAAGTCACAACCCAGCAGGAGAATAGAATGGTATGTGTCATCATGTTCAATGCATATACCAATATTGTAAAAGAGATTTTAAGTAAACATTGGGAACTATTAACAAATACAGAGATGATAGATCCAATAGTAGGGAACCACCCAGTAGTAGTATTAAAAACATCCAAAAATATCAAAAAGATTTTGGAAAGTGGTTCATACACCAAAAATACAGACCAAGGAAAAAAGGGCACCAGAAAATGTGGGGTATGCCGACAATGTAAATACATTAATGAGAGTAAAACTATTTCTCTCAATAATGGTATAAAAAGTAAGTGTAGATGTGTAGCAGGAAATTGTAATTCTCAGAGGGTGGTATATCTTGCATGCTGCACTTGCTGTTCAGCCTACTACGTGGGGAAGACTGAGAGGAAGTTAAAAACTCGTATTTACGAGCATATGTACAAAGTGGAAAAAGGTGATATGAAAAATGCCCTCAGTAAACATGCGATTGATAAGGGGAGAGAACACACATTTACATTCACTATTATAGATAAAGTTGAGAGTACACTTGACAAAGGAAATTGGAAAGTATATCTTAGCTTATTAGAAAGCAAGTGGCAGATTGTATTAGATGCCACTACTCCCCCAGGCATTAATGAATACATTAGTTTAAAACCCTTCGTATTAATGAAATAAGAGTAATTTAGTATCACATAGTAGCTTAGTCATTTTTATAAATATTCTATAAATATTTTATAAATATTTTATAAATGCTTTATATATTAGAAATCTATGTTGTAAGCAATTTTCAGAATTGGATCTTTCTTTAATGATTTTAAACATGTTTTTAAATAATAATGTGGTTTAATTACACAGTATATTTGTATATCATTTAGTTAATTTATATGCATATACTGTATATATGTTCATATAACTTGCATAATTCATTTACATTCACATAAAGTATATATTTTTAGATTATATTGTTTTACAGCACAATTAATTGCATAATTAAATATAAATATTTTTTGGCGCCAAATGGTGTATATATGTAATTCCTACAATGTTTCTATTGGTTCTGAGGAAGTCTGAATTAATCGGATGAAAGCGCTTAACCTGAATTTCTGTATTTCTGAGTTTGTTTTGCATTTACTTGACACGCTAACTTGTTGGACTATATAATAAAAATCATCGCTATTAACAACAGTATCCTCATCTCTGTTCGAGCTAGTGGTGTTGTGACTGCAACGTACATACCTATATGGAAAATGTTTGTTATGGTAAGAATAGCATGAGGCAATCATCTAGAAATTGTTTTTGACACTACTAGTCTTTTTTTCTCACTTTCATGGGAGACAAACAGCTAACTGACTTTCCTGGAGGACTTAGTTCTGTTGAAGTAGTAAATGAGCTGCTTGTGTGTATCCAGATAATGTAGAATAAATTGTCCCTTGTTTCTAGGTTCTGGAAAGACTATATGAAGATTAATAGACTGACAAGGTAAACTGTGAAACTATTTTAGGCATAAAACAAGAATTTCTTGTGGAAAACTAGGTAGGGCTGACTCTCACCATAGGTTCATAGGTTGGTACTAGGCTATCGGCCCTAGGCCTATACAAGCCTAGCCATAACAATTCCCTGGCTATTTCTTCCCACAGTATTTACTTCCCTGGAACCCTGTCTAGCAGTGTGACCGACATGATCCCTGGGGTGAATTTCCTATCTCCCATCCAAACATCAAGGTTCCTTTTGAAGAGGGCCAAAGAGGCGCTCTGACATGTATGGGCAGTCTATTCCAGTGTCTGAGGAGTCTCTGGGTCAGGAACCTATCTCTCCCGCATGTTTTGTTCATTGTGATAAGGTTTAGATCCTTGAAGCATATGGCTCTGAGGGATTGGGATTTCAAGTGTAGCATGTCCAACAGCTCTGGGTTTGACATGGCCTTGTATGTTAAGCAGAGATCGCCTCTGAGTAGACGATATGTGACAGAGTATAGGTGGAGTTTTTTTATACGGTCTGCATAGGGCATCTGCTTTAGGCCTGTAATTACTTCAGTGAGGTATTTCTGCGGCCTTTCCAGTTGTTGCAGATGTCTTGAGAGGTACATACCAAGTGGGGCGTTCTATTCTATAATGGGTCTAATGGATGAGTACAATGGCACAATGACCTCCTTTTTTCTGGATAAAAAACCCTTAATGATGAGGTGTGCCACATAGAAGGATTTCCTGACTGTTGTGGCGATGTGGTTATCAAAGATGAGACCATTGTCCACCTGTGTACCCAAGTCTCATCACACTTTAGATGTTTAGCGTTCTGCCACCTATGTGGTAATTCACGTGTACACGTTTTTTTCCCAAAGGGGATAACTATACATTTTTTGGCACTGAGCTTGAACCCATGGCTCTGGCACCAAGCATCTGTTTCTGTAAGGCCCTTTTGTAGAATATCCACATCATCTGGGGATTCAATAATGGCTCCCAGTTTGCAGTCATCTGCGAACTTTGTTAGCCAGAGTCCCTTAGTGCTGGCCTGTACTTCAGAGAAGTAGATGCCAAACGAGCGGTCCCAGGAATGAACCCTGAGGTACTCCACTTGTCACTTGTCTGGAGCTGGATTTGGAGTCGGCTACTTTTACAGTCTGGGTTCTGTCAGTAAGTCAGTTGGCAACTCATTGAGTGACGTAGGGATTAATGCCCAGCTTAGTAAGTTTATCTATGATTCAGATACTCTTCTAGCAGAGGTCAGAGCAATGAATAACAATTTTCCATATCAATAACCTTAGATCAGCCTAATGAACTGGTTCATATAAAAGAAGTGTTAGTTTTTCAAGCAAAAAGTTATAATCTCAAGGAGAAGCCACCTGTTTTCTATGTGGATGGATGAGTAAAAACCCCTTTCAAAAACTGATTTACTTTAGGACAGACAGAAAAGGGAGAGGATATGGGCAAACAAGCAGAAATGGATGAAAGATGAATCCTGATAGATGAATACTAAAGGCCAGGGGATAATAACTCAAACAATCAAGAACCAGAAGCATCAGTGCCTTAAATATGTCAAGGTTCTTAGAGTGGCACCAGTTACAAAATTTCTTCCACTTTACATACACAGGAGTTTCTAGCAGAATTTTTTAGTCTCCTTTATTACCTGCTTTGTGTCTTCAGAAAAAAAAAAGTGCCTAACGAATATCGGAACTTATCATCCAGGCTTCCAGGTTGGGGTGCATCAAACAAACCCAGTATTTTGCCAGTAAACCCAATCTGTAGGGAAGCTTGTGGTAATTGCCTCTGGCCAATTTCAAAACAAGGGGGAACGTACAGTTGTGTAATATCTTAACATAACAGTACATGTCCTTCTCTTCACTGTTGCAGTATTCATTACATCAGGGATCCCCTGCCAAAGATGGCTCAATGTCCAACCAGAATACCAAAGCCCTAGGTTGCTTTAAGGTATGCCATACATCAGAAGTATGCTTCTCTCGTAGTGTATGGCATAAAGGTGACATCTGGACATAACCATCCTCAGAACTGAGAGCCCCAGTAGGAATTCCAGTCCAAGGAAAAATGAGGTAACCAGTACATCCAGAAGACCAATGGGCCATGGGGGAGGTTGGAGGGAGTGAATATTGCAACAGTGAAAAGAAGCGCATTTGCCATTATGGTTGATTTTACACAACTGTACTATGTCCTTCCAGTTCACTGTTGCAGTATTCATTACATTAGGAAGAGTGTCAAAGCTCAGGAAGAAACTTGGGAGGAGGAAGGACCAGCAGTGTCCTTTAGGAAGCCATGAAGGATGTCCCTAGCAAAACCAGCTCTAGCGCTGGAGATTTTATCCAACTTGTAGTGCTTGGTAAATGCATGCACAGAAGTCCAGGTGGCTTTTGAGATCCAAGAAGAAATAGTTTGCTTGGATACAGCTAATCCTAAGAACCTAAGATGAAAGGAAACAGAGCTGATCAGATGTCCTAACAGTCTTAATCTTATTCAAATAAAATCTGGATTGTCTATGCACATCCAAATGCAGCACCTTCTCACTGGCAGATACCAGAGAAGGGAAAAAAGTGGACAAATGAATAGACTGATTAAGGGACAACTTATTCACCACCTTGCACATATAAGATGAATTAGTATGCAAGGGCACCCTGTCCTTATGAAACGCCAAAAAAGGACAAGACATAAGGGCTTGAAGCTCAGACACCCATCTGACAAATAAGTGTTAAAAGTACACTTTTCCAAGAGCAATGTTGCAAGGAAGCTGAAGTTGCAGGCTCAAAAGAAGCCAGAGTCAATTTTTTCAAAACAAAATTAAGATCCCAGGGAGGAGGAACAGGCTTTCTGGAAGGCCTAATATGGAGGATGGTTTTAAATTGTTTAGCTTCAAATCTAGATGCTAAAGGGGGAGATAGACAACCAAAGACAGCCGATAAGTGGGCCTTAACAGAAGAATTAACCAACCTAGTATTGAGCAATTCACACAAAGTGGATCCAGGTTATGAGAAAGATACCAAACAGAAAACCTCTTCCATTTAGATAATAGGATTTCCTAGTATTTGGTTTCCTGGCCTCCTGCAGGACCCCCAACCTCGTCCTCAGAAAAAAACGTTTCTATGTGGAATCAAAATCTTATCACCCAGTGTCAGCTGAGGAGTGGACAGATAGGGATGGATGAAAGGGCTTTGTCCTGTGTGAGTAGATCCACCCTGTGAGGTAACGTGTGATGACTGCCCTTTGCTAAATGCAGAAGATGAGGGGTACCAGTGCTATCTCAGCCAAAAAGAAGTTGCCAACAACATTTTGGGAGCATCCTGTTGAATTTTGAACAGGACTTTTAGAATGAGGGGATCCACCTTCCAAACCAGAGGACCTGGGACTCTGGTATAAAATAGAGGAAGTTGTCTGTTAAGAGGGGAGGCAAAAAGATCTATTTGAGAAGTACCCCATTGGTGGATAATGTCCAGAAACACATCCCTGTGAAGCATCCATTAATGGGACTGAGTTGGGCAGAAGAGGATGAAAAGCCTTAAGTGCCAGCAGAAGAGCTCTCATCTCTTTGACACTGATGTATTCTTTCTGTTGAAGACACCACCACACCTTCTGCACAAAGCTGTTCTCCATCTCATGTCTGAAGTGTCTGTGAACATCTTCTGAGAGGGAAGAGGGAGGTGAAAAGGGAGCCCTGGATTTAGAGACAACTGCTGGATCCACAAGTGAAGTTTCTTCTCTAGACAAGGTAGAAGAGGAACTACAGATTCTAGCGGATTTGAATGTTGAAGCCAAACTGACTTCAGAAACCACTGAAACTTTTTCATGTGGAGTTTGGCCAAAGGGAGTATAGGGATGGTGGACACCATAAAGCCCATAGCTCTTCCGTTCTAGAGGACCAAGGAAGAAGAATTTGAAAAAAAAAAGGAAATGAGTGTTAAGGCCTTGGGAGGTGGCAGGGATGCCAGCATAGGCACAGTCTGTATCCTGCACCCCAGTAAAACATGGTCTTCAGGAGTCAGAGAAGACTTTTTGAAATTTATTATGAACCCCAGGCTTTGCAAAAGAGAAATGGCAAAATGAAGACTTTGTAACAGGATTACTGGAGAGGCATGAAATAAGTCATCCAAGTAAGGAAATACTTGTATCCCCTGAATCCTGCAAAAAGCAATCACAGGAACAAGGCATTCCGTGAATACCCTTGGGCAGCAGAAAGGGAAAAGCAGAGAAGTGAAAATGCCAAGAAGCAACAGAGAAATGTAAAACCTTCCTGAAAGGGGGATGAATTTGAAGATTGAGAAGCATCTTTGAGATCCAGTTACCAAAGTAAGTGGAAAAAGTTGTCCTGAACTCCAACACTTGCAATAACGACAAGAAATTTGTCCAAAGCCAGAAAATACTTGTAAAAACTTGTAACAAATCCATAACCGATAAATCCAGAGGAAAGACGTTTATTTATCAGTTTAAGTTTTTCTAAGTATTTTCTGGCTTTGGACACAGTTTTCCTGTCGTCATTGCATCCTTGAGATCCAGAGACACCATACAAGCCTGAGGAAGCAGAAGAGGGAACAAAGTCTGAAGGGACAGCATTCAAAAGGAGTACACGTTCATAAGTGTTTAGATGAGAGAGGTCTAGAATTGGTCTCCAGGTACCCTCTTTCATGGGCACTAGAAGCATCCTAGAATAAAACCCCCTTCCCATTTGAGACACGGGCACCTCTTGAAAAGTACCCTGAGTCAAAAGATCCTGAATCACCTCTGGAAAGAACTATAGGTGTTCCTGAGGGCACTGAGGCATACCCATAAAAAGGGGAAGGGATTTCCAGACCATGAAATAACACTGACAAACAATGGACAGCGCCCATGAATCTGGGGTAATCTGTAGCCAAGCAGGAAGAGAGAGGCAGAGGCAAAAAGAAAGAGGAAAGTGGCTGGGAAGAATAGGATGGTCAGTTAGTACCTGGTTTATCTGGAAAAGTAGACTTCTGAGGCATAGAAGTCTGAGAAGCCTTTGCACGAGGAGCCCACTTGCCACCCTTTTTACCATCAGGAGGAGGGCGAGATTGTGAACAAAGGCTGGCTTATTGGGGAAGTTTCTCTGAAATTTGGGCAGAGAAACAAAAACGTTTAAGTTCCTGTAAAGCCTTGCCCTTATCCTGAAGGGATTTAAACATAGCAGCAGCAGCAGCTTCACCAAACACATGTTTACCATTAAGAAGGGCAACCATCAACTTAACCTTAATATCAGGCAAAGGTTGAAGCTGAAGCCAAGAATATACCTCCTCATCACTGGCCCAAAAGCAGCAGCCCTAGAAGAAGCATCTGCTGCATCATAACTACACTTGATGGAATGGTGAGCCACCTGGGAGGAAGTCCCTAACAGGGAAAGGGTAGAGGTTTTATCCTCATACTCTGGAAGATCAGAAATAACCTGACAGGCATGGGATAGGAGAGCTAACAAATACCTGGACAGACAGGTCTGATAATTAACAGTCCTAAAAAGTCAAGGTAGCAGAGGTATAAACCTTCTTGCCTAACTTTTCCATGGTCCTGCTATCTTTATCAGAGGGCAGTAACTTGGGAGAAGGAAGTAATTGAGAGGCCTTGTCAGAAGCTACAGACACCAAGGAGTCAGCAGAAGGACACTTGTACAAAAATTTACAGTCCTCTGGCACCTTACAGAATCTGTCAGGTTTCTTGGGAGCAGGTGGTTCAGAGTCTGCAGGCTTAGAAGCACTGGAAAATGCATCCAACAAGGCAACCAAAACAGGAAGAACAGCTGAAGGCCTAGGAGAATCTGTCTGCAGCAACTCATAATAAAAGTCCAAACTGGGAGTAAACAAACACTGCTCTCTTGATATTAAATAAGACAAAACTTTTATTCTGGTACAAACTAGTGAGCGCTTTCGTGCCTCCTGCCACTTCTTCAGACAATACAAACACTGGAAAAATCTCAATAAAAAGGGGTTACCTCACCCACATTATTTCACAGCAACCAACCATATATCTGAAGCAATTAAAACTCACCTGCTGGCAATAATCAACAAATGTAATGTGAAGTCAAAGACTTCACATATCAACTAGCTTAGGAAATCCTTACATGCAAAATAGAAAGTCTGAAATTACACACAAAAAATAAAATAAAAGCATTAATTCTCACTTTCAATACTATCAACTATATAACCACACAGAGAAGTGACGGCAGCAAACTTCAGTCATAAAATGTTTTACTTTCTCACATATAAAACTACTGACATCAACCTTCTCACAGTTGTAATACTAGACTATACCAAAAGATGGCAGTCATATACTCCATACAGAAATGTATTCCACAATTCCTAAGGCAAACACCTAACACTCACATCAGGCTAAAATAAAAAAAAAAAAAAAAAACAGCAAGCATTAAATTTCCTTTCCTTTAAAACAACTAGGGGTACATCTATCAGTAAATAACATTGGCAGTACATCACAAAAAAGCAAAAATACTATAAGAGAAATAGTTGGATATATCCTAGTAGTAGCATTCTTAATGTTTCAAAGGCCTCTCAGCTAAGTAAGGTTTCAGAGACACTAATTCATTCATGCCATATCCTCTATCTGCCTGCAATCTAATTATCTATCTAACCTCACATTTCTCAGTGTAGTTCTTATAATTTCCTAATCTAGCCCCTCTAGTGGTCATTTCAACAGCTATGAAACCATCATTCATTGACCCTAAAACAGTGCATGTTCACTTCAACAAATGACTTACCCACAGAAAGGAAAGAGTCAGCCATCATAAGAAATTTGCCCTTTTCCCCCACTGTGGTGTGATCTCAGAAATGGTGTGTGTGTGTGTGTGTGTGTGTGTGTGTGTGTGTGTGTGTGTGTATATATATATATATATATATAGTTGGAGGGGTGTGAGGGGCTCAGCCCCCCATGTGAGTGGGTTTTGTAATACTGTGCTTTGTGTGACTGTCGGAATGCTGGGCAACTTGTTCCTTTCCCTGGGAAAGTAGTTCACTGAAGTGAATGTTTGCTGATGGAGAGTTCCCTGTATTAGGGTCAATGAATGAAGGTTCGAGGAAATGAACCTTTGATGGAACTGATAAAGACCCCAGTGGAATGGTTGGAAAAGTATACAGGAGCATTCCCATCCATGAGAATGAGAAAGCATCCATCTTCCAGGCCTGTTTGTAAGAAATCATGGAACAGAACTGCTTTAACTTCCTGATTTGAAGGAGGAAATGTATCTAAGGTATTCCCACTGCTAGATTAATTCCTGGAAGATCCTGCATGTTAACTTTCATTTGTGAGTGTCTATACTGGTCCTGCTTAGCTCGTCTGATATAATATTTTCTCACATGGAGTGTACGTGGCCTGATGGTGTTGTCATTGACAACTTGAAGAGAATTTCAAAGTATAGATTACTGCCAGCATCTCTAACACTGATGTGCTTTTGTCTGCCCTGCTTGTTCCTCAGATCTTGCAATTTCACCTATATTGATATAGCCTCTCAGTCAGTCTGATGAATCTGTTTTAACAGACTGAAAAGGTAGAAGGTGAGACCTGTATTAAGGACTGGTCCACCTACCATAATACCTCCCTTCTCACAAACTTCAGCACTGGAATCTGAAAAGGTAGTGTGGTGATGCTGAGACTAGACTGACCTAAGGTACCACCGGATTTTTCTCATATGGATGCTGCAGTGATATAGTGGTAGCACTGTCGCCTCACAGCAAGAGGTTCTCCAGTATGATTCTTGGCTGGTGTGCCTTCTGTGTGGAGTCTGCATGTCTTCCCTGCTTGTGTGGGTTTCCTCCGGGTGCTCCAGTTTCCTCCTGCGTTACAAAGACATGTGTCTGGAGTGTTTCTCCCTGGGCCTCCGGTAAAAATTGGCTCATTCCAAGTCGGACTTTCCCTGTAAACAAATATAAAATAAATATGGAGTCTGGCCAAGGGAATCATGATAATCTTAGAGGCCATGAAACCCAGATGCCTGAGAAATTCCTTGACAGATAATGCAGACTGGCTGTTCTTCATGCATTTTTACTTTGTTTAGACGGAAGCATGCTTTCCCTAAGGAAATATGCTAACAACTCCAAGAAAAAAATATTCTGTGTGAATGGATGACGGGAGATTTTTGTAACTTCACTTGAAGCCACAGACTGAGCAAGAGTTTTAAGGCACTTGTCAGTGAATCCTGGCAGATAGAAAATGTCTGCAAATACAAGATAATCATCCAAATATGGATATATGTTAATGCCTTGAAGTCTGTAGTTAGCAATTACTGGAGCTAGAAACACTGTAAATACCCTTGGTGCGGTACTTAGTGTAAGCCAGATACAGAAAACCTCAAGAAATGTCTAAAATCTTTGCCAACTGGAATGCAGTGGTAAGCAGCTTTTAATTCTAACTTTACCATGAATATGACTAATGGAATGATAGGTAACAGGGTTTGGAAGGATAACATTTTAAACATCGAGGCCTTAGCAAAAAATTGACAAAGGAGAGGTCTAGGAGTGTCCTCCAAGTTCCCACTTTCTTTCTTTCTTTTTTTTTTTTAAACACTTTTATTAAATTATCACTTAAGACGTAGGCAAACATACATTAATACAAAAGAAAACAAACCATATTAACATTTTTTTCCATTTACATACATTGTACATCACATATGTTTTCTTTAAGCATCATCAGTCTAATATTACATAAATTGCGAAATTCCTGCATTCCCTTAAACCTCACTTCTCCTTCTGGGCATTATTCCGCATGTCATATTAAAAAAAATAAACCAAAACCCGCCAACATGGCAAAAAATGTGATAAAATCAAAAACTCATTGAAAACATACTTGCAAAGTCCTTGAATATTCAAGTGCTTTTGTCTTTTTAATCCACATGATTTCTTCATAAACAATACCACATGAGCCGAATAAATACTAACATAAAATTGATATCAACAATCTGTAACCAATAAACAATTACATAATAAAATGTGATACATCACATAATGTAAGATATAACCTGAAAAAGTCATTAAATAAAAATTTGCCAATTCCGTTTTCTTTTAAGCTCGTATGTGATATTCACATCGCCACTTAGACCAGGACTAATCCCTGCTTTTAACGGAATCAGCTAATGTAATTCTCTGCATTCAAGTGTTGTGTTTACATCACTACCCATGTAATTCTTGCAGAAACTCTCTGACACAAAAAACAAATTTTTTGAATGAGACCCTAAAAATCATGTTTCGCAAGCATTGTCATTCTTGTTCTTAATTGCTGATACATTCACAGATTCTCTCCCCGGGGCTCATCAGGTTCACCAAGTTTTTTAGTAACATTACCTGAAATGAAACCTGATTTTAAAACATCAGAAAATGTGACCATCATTTCTTCTTTATTTCAACCATCACATCTTCAACTAAATTAATAGGATAATCTCTTTATAGAATGCTTTAAGACATGTATTTCAAACACAAAATCCTCCTCCTCTTCTGATACTAGTCTACTCAACCTGACAAAAACTGACTCTTCAAAACACTTTTCTTCATAAGCCAAGGATGGCAACTTAAAGTGTAAGTGGATTTAAAACTGTTTAATTTGGAAAAAAGAACATCCACATATCAAATAGTTTGCAGATCATATAATCAAGACAGTTTTATTCTAATGCATTCTGTGGTTCTGTCAGGTGTTGTTAAAATAGTGGAGAACTGGAAAATTCTTTGGGGTAATGAAGAGTTAAATACTTTAGAGGGTGAAGTCCCTAAATTCATCAGGAAAAGGGATGTCAGTTTGAAAGCTGTTTTAGAGAAGGGTCCCCATACTCATAAAGAAAGGTTACAAAAAGAGAGACTTTTTCATTTTATAATTGTAAGCAGTATTGCTGTATAGAGACATCATTGTTTTTTTTTTGACATTACTGATGTAAACTAAAATGTTAACAGTTCTTATACATGCAGCTCTGAGGGTCTTTTGTATATAGCCAAATGTGTATCTTCTTCAGCGTTTTACATAGGAAAGGCAATCAGGAGTCTTGGCAACAGAATCTATAAATGTGTCACCAATATTCCCTGCTGAAAGCTGAGTATTTCTGTGAAGAATGGGTGAAGATAGGTGAAGGCTGCCAGCCTTGCCAGATAGAATTTTATAGATAATTCTGTCATTTGTAAATATTAATGTAAGCCACAGGCTGTTACAAAAATGTAACAACAGTGCACTCTACTGACAAAGTAAAACCTGTTGTGACCCTTTGATCTAAAGTCTGCTCTGGCCTGTCTAGGTGAAGGAATTATTGCTATTGTTTTAAGGCCAGAGTTAATGGTGAGAATTTGCATGCATAAATGTCTTTTATGGCTTTTCTTCCTGACCAGGTGTGAATTTACTAAAGAATGTAAATGTAGTTTCTGTTTGCCTGGGAACCTAGGGAAGTGTGAAGAATGATGTAATGTGAACCAGGAATGTGATTTTAAAAAGAGAATCAAAGAGCATTAAGCATTTTTGTCTTGACCATTCAACTCATCAGCCCTCTGCCTGTTTCTATATGTACGTTTATCTTAGACTTGTGTTTTCTCTTAGAAATAGCTAGAAACTAGAAAGTTTAGACTGCATTTTTCCTGTGATGTCAGAACTGTACTAAATTATTTTAAGTATTTCTCTGTGATCTCTGAACTCTTGACTAGCACTGTGTAGTAAGAAGTATTGTTTTGTATTTTTATTTATTATTAAATATTTCCAACCTTTCAACTGTGGCTGTTTTGTGTAGAGATAAGTTAAGCTCTAAGAGTACATTGCATGTATATAGTGATTCTGTAACCAAGTCACTCTAATAAGCCTTGACTGTTTAGTTATACTACCAATTGGATAATATTGCACAGTAATAATTGGGCACCCTTTTAAGGGCCTTTGAGTAGCTGCTAAATATTAGTGGGTGGTGGCAGCTGGTACTACCACATAGTCTGGGGAGAAAGGGGCACAGCTGGAGAGCCTGTGCAAGCCTCCCCCCCCCAGGAGCATCTGTGTGGTTGTATAAACTCTTCTGTGTGTGTGTGTGTGTGTGTGTGTGTGTGTGTGTGTGTGTGTGTGTGTGTGTGTGTGTCCGCTACTTGGGCAGGGACACGAAGCACTGGTTGGACAGAGAGGGTGCTGGAGGTTTTAGCTTGCCCACTAGGCTGAGCTCTGGACGCCATAGCTGTGCCAGTGTGGAGTCTGGAGACCTGGAGAGCAAGGGATTGACCAGCCCTGGACTGACTGCGATCTCTGTGTGGTCTTAAGGGAAATTGCACTTTACTGTGTGCATTTTGTTATCCTTTCCTCCTATATGAGATGCCCCTCACTGGTGTTAGTGGTGAGTATTGAGGCTCCTTGATTGCTGGGCCAGGGCATGGGCATCACAATTTCTTCCAAAATTTTATTAAGCTCTGTAATAGCAGTTTTTGATAGAATATAAATGCACGCCACTGTAATTATCCTCCCTTGTTAATAAACCCTTACTAGCACCAATCTACCACTATAGTGTTTTTCCCGCTTTTATCACTATTGGAGTCCCTTTAGCAATTAATATTATTACTCCCTTTTCCTTTGTCCCTGATATTCTGCTGAATATTGTCTGAAATTATTTCCCTTCTCAAATTCACATACTCATTTCTTTCCAAATGTGTTTCCTGCAGCATTACTCTATACACTGTTTTTCTCAGCATAATTCATTACTCTTTACTTTCTATCAATACGTGTAAGGCCAATTAAGCTCCAATATAATGAGGGTAGCATAGCCATTATGGTAAAAAGCTATTGTTCCCACTTATTATGCATGACAATTTTTTGAAGGTATAATTCTACCCTTTTCTTGCATGTACACACTAATGTTTGGCAGGTTGATGTTTTATGCAGTTTTTTCCTTCTCTTCGCCATTTGAATTTGTCACTTTTTTCAAAGACTTTTTGTTTTAATGAAAACCCATAAACAAAAAAAAAACTAAATTTATTTTCAAAACATATCCATCCACCAGTCATTTAAAACAAACACAAAATATGCACATTTAAAAAAATAAGTTTGACCCTCCATAAAGGAACAATTTCCACAAATCATTATCTACACTCACATGTATTACTCAACCTAAAATTAAGGTCACTCAGTCTGAAACATGTTACAGCATATGTTCCTTCTTACACAGATTGCTATCTGTTCTTTTCTCAATTATTCCCCTCCCAGATGTGAAAAATGATTGTATGCTTTCAGACATTAACTTTTAATTCCAGGAAAAAGTACATTGTGCATCTTTAAATAAAACTAAATTGTACATTGTTCTAGTAAATGCAAGTATTCAGGCTGCTAAGTAGGTTTGTGCCTCTTATTCACTTCCCATAACTTCAAAAGATTTTCACTGAACTGCTTGCCATTGTACCTTTAAATTTTGCATTTCCTACAGCAAAGACTGCCCAGAACTGTCAATATTAATTGTAGCTCATCTCAATGTAAGACTATGTAGATGTATGAAGGAATCTTTGAAAACTTCACTCAGAACAGAATGTACAACTGCTTCAGACACAGACTTGACTCCCACTGACAGCATTTGCTAATGGAAAAAAACAAGCTATTATCTTTTTAGATACTAGAAATTTAACACTTTTTGATGTCTCATCATTTTGTCTTATTTTCTAGCCTACTTGCTTACAAAAAGAACACTTGTTTATAGCTTAAGAGAAAATATATGAATTCAACATGTAATATAATTAGTGCACTTTTATACCTGAACCCATCAACCCAACATCACAGCATATTAAATTAAACTTGCTTTTGTCCAGCCTTTTGTCTCTTATTCTACTATAAAGCCTGTACTACTTACAACTTATAAAATTATTTGTTTACTTTAATATCTTTAACACACAGAACAGTCACTGAAAAGACTCTCTTCAAATTTAAAATACCAGACTGCACACTACACAAAACTGCTTTACTACAGAACATGCAATGTACAGTGTGAAATGCTTTATACAAATATGAATAAGAGCAAAAATGTTTTACTATTTTTTTCCTTTTAGTGTCGTGCTAAACATTGACACTGTGGGGGTATATGCTTTAGTCTACCCACAAGCCCAACAAAGCTAAGAAAAGTCCAGTTTTTCTCACACGCTTTTTCTTGAAAAGCCATATTTCACAAATGTAGCTGCTTTGTAGTCTCCCATTTAATTACTAATTTCAGTGCTGCTGATATTTTTCCTGTTTGTCACCATCAACCAAAACCACACTTTGGTTCAAGTCCAAGGTATTCCTTACTCCTCTAGTCAACTGGAACTGTGGAAAATGTTTCACTGATAGTCTCTCTCTCTCTCTCTCTCTGACCTTTGTTGTTACAGAAATGAGAGGGAGAGTCCCCCTTCTGTCTGCTAGCTCACAGTTTGCTGGATAAACATTTTTTTTTATTTCCTGCTCCACATCTAGATATGTATTTGATCCTCCAGGAAAAGATATTCTGAAAACCTCCAGATATACTAGCTTGAATCTCACACCTGCCTCTTGACATTTCTTGACTGCTGAGGTAAATTTGCTTCTCTTCTGCCAGGTATACAATGAATAAATTTCCACAAACAACTGATAAACCAGAGTTAAGGGAAGAAAAAAAATGAATAAAAGTAAATCCCTTTTAAACCAGAAATCACAGGTGCCAAAAATCACTACACTGGAGACAAAGGATATTATATTAAGTGCTTTCATTCCTTTTTACTTTTAGAACTTTGACAGAAAATTGAAAATTCACCCCAGGTCTGGCCCCTATATGTCTGATAGAGGCAGACTGAAATTGCCAAACTAACATACTTCCCTCCCCAGATAACTTCTAGAAACTTCCTAACTAACATACCCCCTCTTAATAGATACCCATGATACAAAGGGACACAAATGAGTTGGATTGCACGGTTAGGCTTATAAGGCCCTGGTGGTTGTCAGCCTACCTATGAACTTATGGAAGACGACTGGGGGAAACAAGGGGAGATATTTAAACGAGAAGAAAAGTCCGATATGGCAGGAAATGTTGCACTAGCACTGACTGCAGAACAAGACTTAAAAGTGATTTGCTTTTTACTTTCATACTAAATTTAATTTATAAGAGACCAACAGATGTAAAACAAAACAAAACAAAATAATAATGCACACAACTGGTAACCTAAACAAATGTACTACATGGCAATAAGAGTCCTTAAGCTGATACATTATTTACATAGTGCTGCACACCCTCTTGTATAATATCTTCTCTGTTAAGGTCAGACCACAAAATAGACTCCTTTGAAGGAAAAATAAAACTTGGCACCCCAGCTAACCCTGGAATATTAAGAAACTATTCTAAGGTTAACCTCCTACTATTAAGTAATAACCTGGCAAAATTTCAAGCCCCCATAAACTCAGGGAACACTACTGCCTACAAAGAACTGCTCACAGAAAGCATGTTAATAGCTGCATAGAGGGAGCTGTACCCACCAGGAAGATGTACAGAACTAACTCAAAAAAGCCTTCCTGGGTGGAATCTTATCCATCAGCAGGCTGTATAACAGGAGGAGGAAAATCATGGCAAAGTTTAGGAGGTGCAGCACCCAGCAGGATAAAAACACTCTCAACAAACTAAACAAACAATTCATAGGACAAACAGTTCATCAAAGCCAAATATGAGGTAAAATTCACCTCCCAGACAAAGGGCAATCACAAGGCATTCCATAGCTATGCCCTCAACCTCAAAGGCAATACACAATTGTTTGCAGAGTTCATTGTTAATGGAGCCATCTATACTAAGCCAGAAGACAAATTCACCTCCAAGTAATCCCTCTCTCCCCTTCAACCTTCCCTCATGAAATATCATCAAATATAACTCCCCCACTTTCAGTAGGGAACACTCCTTAATGCTCTCTCAAAGGCTAAGAACACTGCAGCAATGGGCTCAGATAATATCCCAGGATGCTTCTAAATAGCATGAAACATGACCTATCACGGCCTCTGGAATTGCTATTTAACTGTAGCCTCCAAAGAGGCTTCATGCCTCATGAATGGTGAACAGCAGCAGAAGCCTCATGAATGGTGAACAGCAGCAGTCATCCCTCTGCACAAAGGTGGGCCATTCACAGACACTGGAAACTACAGACCCATAAGTCTCACTAGTGTCCTATGCAAACCCATGTAAAGAATTACCAGGGAAATGATCAATAATGACATAGGAAACCTCCAGATACTTGCCTAACCCAATCTGGTTTTGTCAAGGGTAGGCCATGCCTATTCAACCTGGTGGACCTCTTTGAGAGGGTCACCAAAGCACTGGATGAGGTCAGAATGGTTCACCCTGCCTACCTTGATCTGGCCAAGGCATCTGACACAATACCCCACTTGGGCATTGTTGACAAACTCAGGAGGGTAGGTACAAACCCTTATGTCACCCAATGGATAGCCAGCTGGCTCACAGACAGGATCCAGGAGGTTAGAACTGGGGAGTCCAGCTCTACAAAGAGGCCAGTCGCAAGCGGAGTCCCTCAGGGATCAGTCCTTTTTGGCATTTACTTCTCTGAAGTGAAGGCCAACATCAATTGTCTCTGGCTGACTAAATTTGCAGATGAGTGCAAATTAGGAGTCATCACTGTATCCCCCACCAACATAAATGTTCTCCAGGAAGGGCCAACTCAGACAAATAAGGTGTTAGAGCCATAGACTAAAATTAATGCTAAGAAATGCATAATGGTATCTTACGGGAAGTCATCCACCCCTGTGTAACTATCATATTGATAACACACCCCCAGGAGTTGACCCAATAGTCAGGGACTTGGTGGGGCACACAGGCAGTAATCTAGCTTTTGTCCAGCATGTGTCTACACTGGTGAGGAAATCATGCTATGCTGTCCAACTTATAAACAAAAGTATGTCATCTAGGTCCAAGGAAGTCATTTTTCTAATGCATTTGGCATTCATCAGACCTGTGTCATTGAATACAATGTCCCCTTTGGTATGTACCTAATCAGGCATATTGAACAAGTGGAACGTCCACAGAAGCTTCTGACTAAAACAATGCAGGGCATAAGTAACATGCCCAATACAGAACACCTCAAGGCCTGTATTCTGTCTCCTACAGGCTTTTGACGTGAGATCTATGCCTGGCATACCAGGCATTGTCAGACTCCAATTTGATAGACCTCTTGAACATAACCTCTCAACTGTAATATTTTTGCAGAATGTCCAGGTTTTTGCCCTGTATTTCTGGTCCATTTTTCATAAAATTGTGGCTTTCTGGCAAATTAGTGGCAAATCATTAAAGATTGAAGTTAGAAAATCATGACAGGAAATTGAGTTTTAGAATTCATACACTTCAGAAAGTTCATGTTAATGAAAAAGCTGTTATTCTATCAACTTTCTTAATTTATAAGAGCAGTATTTAAAAATTGTCCCTATTTGCGCCACTTTTTATGGCTTTGTCCAGATTTCTTACTCTAACAGGTTGAGAGGTATGCTCCTGAATATCCACAAAGCAAGCAGCACCAGAATTACCCATTCTAAAGACTTTAAACCTTACCTGAGTTAGAAATAGGACCTGCTGGATAGACCGGTATGTATCCCAGAGACACCTTTTTCTCTAACAGGCTCCCCATCTATGTAAAGCAGAGCTCCTCCCTGACCCAAATCAAGTGCAACTTGGATAATTGGATATGGAACAGGAAACTCATCCCTGTTTGGCACCTACATCTCTAATGGACACAGGCAGCATTTAAATGGTTGATGTCCCAAGCCCCTGCTTGCACTTATCAAGGGTACAAGAACTTGTCAGAGATGTGGAATGCATAGCTAGGCTTAAGAAGACCCTTGTGGTCATTATCCTAGTAAACACCTATGAACCTATGAATTAACATGTATCCTAATGTGCCCTTTAAACCTTATGAATGACACTGATTTATAAAGTAAACATGATAAATCTCTGCATGAAGTGTATACAACAGCATATAATAAAATTAGAAGTATAGATGTAAATGTTGGATTCCAAGACAACCAAGCTGTGAGGGTGTGCCTTTGTTAATTCTGAATCTCATTACTTATTTATTTTTATGTTTCAGTGATTCCTTGGTTGAAAAACATTACACTTTATCTTATTATTGTCTCCTGTTACTGTTTCAGCATCCTTCCTAGGGATTTACAGACATTTTATTTCTTATGTGGCAAGTCTCAGCAAACCTACAATTTGCCTTTTTATCATCATAGCTAGCAAAGATGGAAAGACAAAACATTCTTCAATGTCAACACCACAGGAAAGTAATTACACCTAAAATCATATAACATTAGAAAAGGGGAAGAGATAAGTACTCATTTCAAAGTATTTAAAGATCACTTACTCCAGTGCTGCTTATCTTTGTGGGGTCTACAGCACTCTGACTTTATGGGGTATGAGTTCAGCCACATCTGGTTCTCTCCAGTCTTTACAGCATACCATATCTACTAACTTGTTGGGCTGTGGCACTACCATGCCACTGAGGCAGAGTACTTGTAGGAGTCCTGCAAGATCTCTTCCATTAGGGACATGGGATCTACACTCCAGGATCCCTCTGTCTCATCATCTCCAGGATTTTGCTGAAAGTGGTATTGTCAGGAAGGGACTTGTCTGAAACCTTTTCCTTCATCATGATCCATATCTGGGGAGGGAGACTGAATGACAGTTGATGTGCTTCCTCTTGCACTGCCTCTTCCTACAGGGACTAGGACAATCAACTGAACTCTCCTGGGAATAAATCATTCCAGATCTCAGCAATGTGGGCCTATGAATTCCTCTTTCCAATGGAAACAAAGATGATTAGTCAAAGTATCCAGCCTAAGTGGTGTCTCGGAGAAGAATGGAAAGAATCTGCACCAGTCCTTGTTAAGAACCAGATCTCCTCTTCCTCACTGGATCTACTAAAGTATTAAGGGCTGGAACCCCTAGCACCAAGTGAGAATGCACCAACATCACCATAGCCACACCAAAGCACACTTTCAGTGCTTGAGTCTTGGAGTGAATTCACCACAGAGACTTTTGACTTTGAAAGGTCAAAGGCCAAGCATTCCATCACTGATAAAAGCCTCAACAACACAGGGGTTGACATCAACACAGATGTTTGACAATGGTTGAGGGGATCAACAAGATCCTTGCAGGAAAAAAACATGGACATCAAGGGCATCGATGTAGTAGAAACTATATCCACTAACTTTGATGGAGTTGATACAAGCACATGCATCATTTACATCAGTATAGGTACATAGGAGGGTGGATGGTTGAGCTTCTCAAGCCACCCAAGAAACAGTCGGGGCAGAGATGATACCATACTGTAACCTAGCCTTCACAAAGGCTGCAGATACAGCCGAGTCTGATTGGGCAGTCATGATATCAGCTCTAGCCCTCAAAATTTTCTTATGACTAGGCAAGATGTCAAGATTAAAAGGGCCCGCCATCTTTGCTTGGGTAAGGTACTTAAGGTGCTGAGTTTCCAAGTAGGAAATGAGAAGTGAAAGTTGAGTTCTTAAAGTCTTTGTAACAAGGGACTGAGCGCTAATACAATTTTTGTAGTCATGCCCTGCACCTTAGCAGAAAAGGCATAGGTGCAGTGATCATTTGCATTTTCCCTTCCATGCTGACATCTAATAGAGCAACAAACAGCAATGCAATAGAGAAAAAATAAGGAAGGTTCCCCAGTGGGGTAGTTATCTGAATCAGTGAAGGCATTGGTACAAACGAGGATGTACAGAACAGACCCATGGGTGCAATATCTGCATTTGGACTGGTGGTGAGATGGTGGGAGATTTATGTTCATATGTCCGTTTATCCATTCTTATGCCCTGGGTCATACTTCAGATGTATGGCTCTATGGAAGGTTTTGGCTTTGGTACCCCGACCAGACATCCATGTTATTTAGTGAGATAACCCACCAGTTTGGAATATTGCAACAGTGATCTAAGGAAGAACATTGTATGCTCCCAATTTAAAACAGCTAGAGTCCTACGGAACCTATAGGAGTACAAGTTGACGACAAATTCTAAAAACTTGACAATGCTTGTTCATCAGAAGAAAAGCTCACTGTTCTTTTCCTTGTAACCAAGTCAGAGGTACCAAATGACTCCTGGCGAGAAAGGGAAGAAGACCTGGTTGGTGTGACAGTAGATGAAGTCTCTGGTTGAGGAGGAGAAGTGGAGATCTTTGCCAATTTAGTAGGAGTCTTCTTTTCAGGACAGGCATATCAGTTTTTTTGCACATTTCTCTGGCCTTGAGGACTTAGCCTACCACTTCAGACCAACGTAACTCCTTCAAAATGAGATGATTTCTTCGGTCTAAAAGGGTGTGGAAGCCAAGAATTTTACACATAGAACAGTTGCCATCCAAATGTGCCACCCCAAGCACACCATGTACATTATCATGGGGCTTCTGAGGGGAAACTTATGCCAACACTGCAAACATTTTTTTTTTAAACTGACCTTGGCTTCTTTCTCCATTATAAAGAACCAGCTTTACCACCCACTAAGACAAAAAACACAGCCATCACACCAGAGGCAAAAAAACTGTTGAACCTACTACCAAATGTTTTTATTAATCTGATACAAAAAGGAAAAAAACAGCTGAAAGAAGAATTTTCAGCTTGTAGAAATGGTAAAAGAATAAGGATGGAAAGATCGGGTTCAAGATAAGTTAGAATAAGATGTAGCAAAGGGGTATAGTAGCCTAAGATACTTTATGCAAGACAAATGTCAGCAGTTTGGAAGATTATATATATATATATATATATATATATATATATATATATATATATATATATATATATATATCTAATAGGAACAAGTTATCCTGATGAAAAGGCAATAAGAATATCAATAATTACTCAAGCTCATTCAGAGAAGTCATTGTGCTTCAACACCAGTAACGAGATCTAAAGAGAGCTCCTAGGAGCCGGGGATTATGGGCCAAGGGAGGGGCTCGAGCTTGTGAGGAATATCATATCTAGGCAAGCTAGCACCAAGGTGATCAGTCCAGTTGTTTTGGTGTCTGAACAGAAAAAGAAAAAAATAGGCAAATTAACCTTATGTAAAGTCCAATACCATATCCTCGCTAGCTACAGGTCTCTGTCTATGACCCAGGATCACCATACCACATAACTGAATGTAATAGTTACTTGCAGTTCAGCCTAACCCCATACAATGATTTCAACTATGCCACAATAAACGTGGATTTATACACAACCACTAACATGCAGGCTCACAGGTTCCTGGATGTTGTCAATCCAAACACCCTGGAACAGCTAATCTGTATACATACTAAGGGTACAAATATCCTGGATTTGGTATCAAATATGAGGGAACATTGCACCCCCCCTTGTGTAATGTCCTCACTAGTCAGATCATATCACAAAGTAGTAACCCTTGAAATAAACATAAAGGCTGAACACCCAGCAAACCTGAGAACCTTTAAGAATTTTTCCAAGGTTAACTACCCCATATTAAGTGAAGGCATAGTTAAATTCCAAGCCTGTCCCCAGACTCTCAGAACACAGTGGCCTATGCCAAAGTGCTTACAGAAAACCTGTACAAGCATGTAAATGACTGCAAAGAAACTGCAGTACCAAACCAAAATAAACTTAGGGCAAACTCAACAAACAAGTCTCCTTGGTGGACCCACAGTATAAACAGGTTCTACAACAAAAGAAAGAAAATCTTGTCCAAAACTAAGAAGGGCTATGCCCAAAAGACAAAAAAAAAAAAATCCCTTATTCTCAACAAGCAAGTCAGGGGATTTATCTAGTCCGCCAAAGCCAACTTTGAGGCAAAAATAGCCTCTCAGGCTAAGAATAACCATAAGGCATTTCTCAGTTATGTATGCAACCTTAGAGGGAGCACCCAACAATGTGCTGAACTAATAATAAATGGAACTTCCTATACTAAACCAGGGATATAGAAAAACTGCTGGCAAATTAATTTAGCTCCAGTTTCGTCCCCATCATCCCCCAGTTCCCCACCCCCAGGAAATACCCTCTACCATTTCTCCGTCAATTATCACTACAGATTAGGTTTTCACTGCACTCTCCAGAGCAAAAAACATTGTATCAAAGAGTCCTGGTAATATCCCAAGATGTCTCTTAAACAGCTTGAAATATGACCTGTCATGCCCACTAGAATCTCCATTAAACCACAGTAATCCAGACAAGTTTCATTCCCTAGGGAATGGAGGACTGCAAAAGTCATCCCTCTGCAGAATGGGGGACCATCAACAGACCCAGGGAACTACAGACACATAAGTTTGACTAGTCTTATATGCAAGGCTATGGAAAGAATTATTGTGGACCTGATGAACAAAGACATAGGAAATCTTGAAACAGTGGACCCATCTCAGTTCGGTTTCGTCAAGGGCAGGTCATACCTATTAAACTTTCGTAGACTTCTTCGAGAAGGTCACTAAAACCATGAATGAGGGCAAAATGGTACATACTGCCTACCTGAACCTGGCAGAAGCATTTGACACAATACCTCACCTGGGTATTATAGACAAACTCACACATTTAGGCACAAGTCCCTATGTCACCCAACTGATTACCAAATGGCTCAAAGACAGAACACATGATGTTAGGACAGGGGAATCCACCTTCACCACAGACCTGTTACTAGTAGTGCCCTACTGGAACCTTTCCTCTTTGGACTATACTTCTGAAGTCAAGGGGAAATGTACAGGGCTTTTAGCTGCCCAGATTTGCAGATGACTGCAAGCTGGATGCAATCACTGAATCTCCCAAAGATGTAGATATCATCCAGGAGGGTATGACACAGACGCACAACTGGTGCCAGAGCTATGGCCTAAAACTCACTGCAAATAATTCATAATTATACCCTTTGGGAAGACAACCACCTCTGCAAATTACACCACTGATAACACTCCCATAGTAGACGACCCAGTAGTAAGGGAACTGGGAAATCAGGTTGACAGTAACCAGATCACCCTGTGTCCATTATGGTGAGAAAATCCTTTCATGTGGCTCAACTTATAAGTATGGGCATGGCATTCAGATCTAAGGAGATCATAGTTCCACTATACTCAGCCCTCATTAGACGAATAGTCGACTACAATGCACCCTTCGGCATGTACCTGACCAGGCATTTGCAACCGCTGGAACAGGAACAGAGGTTCCTCACTAAAATATACAGGATGTAAATATGTCTTATGCAGACTGCCTCAAAGCTGTGGATTCACTGGTTTCATTGTTGTTTTATATATTTGCAGTTTTTTTCTTTTTTTTGTTGTTGGTGCCTCAAAGCCCTGTCCCTGTACTTGGTCTCCTACATACTACTGATGGGATATCTATGCCTAACCTACAAGGTATTCTCTGATCCAGCCCTGATGGATCTGCTACACATTTGCAAAACAGTGTGGACTTATTCAATCTAAGGATCTAAATCTTGTCTGTGACATAAACAAAGCATGTTAGAGTGACAGGTATGCACCTCGGACAGTACCCCTTCTCTGGAACAGAATCCCCATTCATGTGAAACAAAGCTCTTCTCTAAGTGTATTCAAGTGCAATTTGGACTAATGGATGGGAAATCACAAATTCTCCCCTGGCTTGTTGCCTGTGGCCCTTACAGACAGGGGCAGTCTGTAGAGGCCCTAAGGCACAGGCATAAACCTTAGCTGTTCTAGCCAGTGAGGACTGACAATTGTGCAAAACTGGGTCATGAATGATTTGGCTTAAAATG